>NW_028118410.1:0-83560 GCF_965113295.1 Leuciscus leuciscus
CTAAAAAACATTCACTTTTTCAAACAAAAACATTTTTTTTAACAAAAACATTTTTTTTAACAAAAAGTTGTTTCAACTCATGTACCTATCTATCCATCCATCCATCCATCCATCCATCCATCCATCCATCCATCCATCCATCCATCCATCCATCCATCACTCCATCCATCAATCTATCTATAGAAATAGACACTTACCTGTCAGCATTGGTGCTGTTTCAGCACTCGTGCTGATATGCACGGCAAATGCAACCATTTTGCATTGACAGGTGAACAGCTGGGGGAAAACTCAAGTTCAGTTTGCGTCAGGGCGTCTGCATGGATGCAGGGTCAAAGGCCAAAGGCCTGGCACGCTACCTCACCTAACCAGCTAAACCTACCCACCACCTGCACAAAAAAACAGAAAACAAAACCAAAAAACACTGACCACTGGCGGGACCTACACAGACCCTACCCAAAATATACCAGGATAGACCACCCCTATATAAAATAACCCTAGATACAACAGCAATTTATAAAATAGACCCCTGTTAAAAAAAAACAAATCTAAAAAATAAAGTGCAGTACCGTGTCTACACACCTGGTGGCGCTAGAGGCGCACCAAACCACCACCAGTCGACTAGCCATACATCAATTACTATATAAACCAAGTTTCGTACAGATAAAACACACCGTTGCAGATATATGGACAGTTAAGATTCGGCCAATCAGATGCCCTTTATGCAAATGAGGGTGGTTACTAATGAGGGTGAAAGTCGTTTTTACCTCCCTACCTAACCCTAACCCTAACCCTAACTAATGAGGGTGAAAGTCGTTTTTACCTCCCTACCTATATGCCATTTTAACCCTAACCTAACCATAGCCTCAAACTAACCCTAAACCCAAACTAACCATTAGTCCAAAGACTACTTTCAATATTTAACACAAAACAATAAAAAAATATGAACAAACAGTCGATCAAACTCATCTATCCATCTATCCATCTATCCATCTATCTATCCATCCATCCATCCATCACTCCATCACTCCATCACTCCATCCATCCATGTATAACACAGGCCTAAAAACATTCACTTTTTCAAACAAAAACTTTTTTTTTTTTAACAAAAAGTTGTTTAAACTCATGTATCTATATATTCATCTATTCATCTATCTATCTATTTATCTATCTATCCATCCATCCATCCATCCATCCATCACTCCATCCATCCATGTATAACACAGGCCTAAAAACATTCACTTTTTCAAACAAAAACATATTTTTTTTAACAAAAAGTGGTTTAAACTCATGTATCTATATATTCATCTATTCATCTATCTATCCATCCATCCATCCATCCATCCATCACTCCATCACTCCATCCATCAATGTAACACAGGCCTAAAAAACATTCACTTTTTCAAACAAAAACATTTTTTTTAACAAAAACATTTTTTTTAACAAAAAGTTGTTTCAACTCATGTACCTATCTATCCATCCATCCATCCATCCATCCATCCATCCATCCATCCATCCATCCATCCATCCATCCATCCATCCATCCATCCATCCATCCATCCATCCATCACTCCATCCATCAATCTATCTATAGAAATAGACACTTACCTGTCAGCATTGGTGCTGTTTCAGCACTCGTGCTGATATGCACGGCAAATGCAACCATTTTGCATTGACAGGTGAACAGCTGGGGGAAAACTCAAGTTCAGTTTGCGTCAGGGCGTCTGCATGGATGCAGGGTCAAAGGCCAAAGGCCTGGCACGCTACCTCACCTAACCAGCTAAACCTACCCACCACCTGCACAAAAAAACAGAAAACAAAACCAAAAAACACTGACCACTGGCGGGACCTACACAGACCCTACCCAAAATATACCAGGATAGACCACCCCTATATAAAATAACCCTAGATACAACAGCAATTTATAAAATAGACCCCTGTTAAAAAAAAACAAATCTAAAAAATAAAGTGCAGTACCGTGTCTACACACCTGGTGGCGCTAGAGGCGCACCAAACCACCACCAGTCGACTAGCCATACATCAATTACTATATAAACCAAGTTTCGTACAGATAAAACACACCGTTGCAGATATATGGACAGTTAAGATTCGGCCAATCAGATGCCCTTTATGCAAATGAGGGTGGTTACTAATGAGGGTGAAAGTCGTTTTTACCTCCCTACCTATATGCCATTTTAACCCTAACCTAACCTAACCATAGCCCCAAACTAACCCTAAACCCAAACTAACCATTAGTCCAAAGACTACTTTCAATATTTAACACAAAACAATAAAAAAATATGAACAAACAGTCGATCAAACTCATCTATCCATCTATCCATCTATCCATCTATCCATCTATCTATCCATCCATCCATCCATCACTCCATCACTCCATCACTCCATCCATCCATGTATAACACAGGCCTAAAAACATTCACTTTTTCAAACAAAAACTTTTTTTTTTTTAACAAAAAGTTGTTTAAACTCATGTATCTATATATTCATCTATTCATCTATCTATCTATTTATCTATCTATCCATCCATCCATCCATCCATCCATCCATCACTCCATCACTCCATCCATCCATGTATAACACAGGCCTAAAAACATTCACTTTTTCAAACAAAAACATATTTTTTTTAACAAAAAGTGGTTTAAACTCATGTATCTATATATTCATCTATTCATCTATCTATCCATCCATCCATCCATCCATCCATCACTCCATCACTCCATCCATCAATGTAACACAGGCCTAAAAAACATTCACTTTTTCAAACAAAAACATTTTTTTTAACAAAAACATTTTTTTTAACAAAAAGTTGTTTCAACTCATGTACCTATCTATCCATCCATCCATCCATCCATCCATCCATCCATCCATCCATCCATCCATCCATCCATCCATCCATCACTCCATCCATCAATCTATCTATAGAAATAGACACTTACCTGTCAGCATTGGTGCTGTTTCAGCACTCGTGCTGATATGCACGGCAAATGCAACCATTTTGCATTGACAGGTGAACAGCTGGGGGAAAACTCAAGTTCAGTTTGCGTCAGGGCGTCTGCATGGATGCAGGGTCAAAGGCCAAAGGCCTGGCACGCTACCTCACCTAACCAGCTAAACCTACCCACCACCTGCACAAAAAAACAGAAAACAAAACCAAAAAACACTGACCACTGGCGGGACCTACACAGACCCTACCCAAAATATACCAGGATAGACCACCCCTATATAAAATAACCCTAGATACAACAGCAATTTATAAAATAGACCCCTGTTAAAAAAAAACAAATCTAAAAAATAAAGTGCAGTACCGTGTCTACACACCTGGTGGCGCTAGAGGCGCACCAAACCACCACCAGTCGACTAGCCATACATCAATTACTATATAAACCAAGTTTCGTACAGATAAAACACACCGTTGCAGATATATGGACAGTTAAGATTCGGCCAATCAGATGCCCTTTATGCAAATGAGGGTGGTTACTAATGAGGGTGAAAGTCGTTTTTACCTCCCTACCTAACCCTAACCCTAACCCTAACCCTAACCCTAACCCTAACCCCTGTTAAAAAAAAACAAATCTAAAAAATAAAGTGCAGTACCGTGTCTACACACCTGGTGGCGCTAGAGGCGCACCAAACCACCACCAGTCGACTAGCCATACATCAATTACTATATAAACCAAGTTTCGTACAGATAAAACACACCGTTGCAGATATATGGACAGTTAAGATTCGGCCAATCAGATGCCCTTTATGCAAATGAGGGTGGTTACTAATGAGGGTGAAAGTCGTTTTTACCTCCCTACCTATATGCCATTTTAACCCTAACCTAACCATAGCCTCAAACTAACCCTAAACCCAAACTAACCATTAGTCCAAAGACTACTTTCAATATTTAACACAAAACAATAAAAAAATATGAACAAACAGTCGATCAAACTCATCTATCCATCTATCCATCTATCCATCTATCTATCCATCCATCCATCCATCACTCCATCACTCCATCACTCCATCCATCCATGTATAACACAGGCCTAAAAACATTCACTTTTTCAAACAAAAACTTTTTTTTTTTTAACAAAAAGTTGTTTAAACTCATGTATCTATATATTCATCTATTCATCTATCTATCTATTTATCTATCTATCCATCCATCCATCCATCCATCCATCACTCCATCCATCCATGTATAACACAGGCCTAAAAACATTCACTTTTTCAAACAAAAACATATTTTTTTTAACAAAAAGTGGTTTAAACTCATGTATCTATATATTCATCTATTCATCTATCTATCCATCCATCCATCCATCCATCCATCACTCCATCACTCCATCCATCAATGTAACACAGGCCTAAAAAACATTCACTTTTTCAAACAAAAACATTTTTTTTAACAAAAACATTTTTTTTAACAAAAAGTTGTTTCAACTCATGTACCTATCTATCCATCCATCCATCCATCCATCCATCCATCCATCCATCCATCCATCCATCCATCCATCCATCCATCCATCCATCCATCCATCCATCCATCCATCACTCCATCCATCAATCTATCTATAGAAATAGACACTTACCTGTCAGCATTGGTGCTGTTTCAGCACTCGTGCTGATATGCACGGCAAATGCAACCATTTTGCATTGACAGGTGAACAGCTGGGGGAAAACTCAAGTTCAGTTTGCGTCAGGGCGTCTGCATGGATGCAGGGTCAAAGGCCAAAGGCCTGGCACGCTACCTCACCTAACCAGCTAAACCTACCCACCACCTGCACAAAAAAACAGAAAACAAAACCAAAAAACACTGACCACTGGCGGGACCTACACAGACCCTACCCAAAATATACCAGGATAGACCACCCCTATATAAAATAACCCTAGATACAACAGCAATTTATAAAATAGACCCCTGTTAAAAAAAAACAAATCTAAAAAATAAAGTGCAGTACCGTGTCTACACACCTGGTGGCGCTAGAGGCGCACCAAACCACCACCAGTCGACTAGCCATACATCAATTACTATATAAACCAAGTTTCGTACAGATAAAACACACCGTTGCAGATATATGGACAGTTAAGATTCGGCCAATCAGATGCCCTTTATGCAAATGAGGGTGGTTACTAATGAGGGTGAAAGTCGTTTTTACCTCCCTACCTATATGCCATTTTAACCCTAACCTAACCTAACCATAGCCCCAAACTAACCCTAAACCCAAACTAACCATTAGTCCAAAGACTACTTTCAATATTTAACACAAAACAATAAAAAAATATGAACAAACAGTCGATCAAACTCATCTATCCATCTATCCATCTATCCATCTATCCATCTATCTATCCATCCATCCATCCATCACTCCATCACTCCATCACTCCATCCATCCATGTATAACACAGGCCTAAAAACATTCACTTTTTCAAACAAAAACTTTTTTTTTTTTAACAAAAAGTTGTTTAAACTCATGTATCTATATATTCATCTATTCATCTATCTATCTATTTATCTATCTATCCATCCATCCATCCATCCATCCATCCATCACTCCATCACTCCATCCATCCATGTATAACACAGGCCTAAAAACATTCACTTTTTCAAACAAAAACATATTTTTTTTAACAAAAAGTGGTTTAAACTCATGTATCTATATATTCATCTATTCATCTATCTATCCATCCATCCATCCATCCATCCATCACTCCATCACTCCATCCATCAATGTAACACAGGCCTAAAAAACATTCACTTTTTCAAACAAAAACATTTTTTTTAACAAAAACATTTTTTTTAACAAAAAGTTGTTTCAACTCATGTACCTATCTATCCATCCATCCATCCATCCATCCATCCATCCATCCATCCATCCATCCATCCATCCATCCATCCATCACTCCATCCATCAATCTATCTATAGAAATAGACACTTACCTGTCAGCATTGGTGCTGTTTCAGCACTCGTGCTGATATGCACGGCAAATGCAACCATTTTGCATTGACAGGTGAACAGCTGGGGGAAAACTCAAGTTCAGTTTGCGTCAGGGCGTCTGCATGGATGCAGGGTCAAAGGCCAAAGGCCTGGCACGCTACCTCACCTAACCAGCTAAACCTACCCACCACCTGCACAAAAAAACAGAAAACAAAACCAAAAAACACTGACCACTGGCGGGACCTACACAGACCCTACCCAAAATATACCAGGATAGACCACCCCTATATAAAATAACCCTAGATACAACAGCAATTTATAAAATAGACCCCTGTTAAAAAAAAACAAATCTAAAAAATAAAGTGCAGTACCGTGTCTACACACCTGGTGGCGCTAGAGGCGCACCAAACCACCACCAGTCGACTAGCCATACATCAATTACTATATAAACCAAGTTTCGTACAGATAAAACACACCGTTGCAGATATATGGACAGTTAAGATTCGGCCAATCAGATGCCCTTTATGCAAATGAGGGTGGTTACTAATGAGGGTGAAAGTCGTTTTTACCTCCCTACCTAACCCTAACCCTAACCCTAACCCTAACCCTAACCCTAACCCCTGTTAAAAAAAAACAAATCTAAAAAATAAAGTGCAGTACCGTGTCTACACACCTGGTGGCGCTAGAGGCGCACCAAACCACCACCAGTCGACTAGCCATACATCAATTACTATATAAACCAAGTTTCGTACAGATAAAACACACCGTTGCAGATATATGGACAGTTAAGATTCGGCCAATCAGATGCCCTTTATGCAAATGAGGGTGGTTACTAATGAGGGTGAAAGTCGTTTTTACCTCCCTACCTATATGCCATTTTAACCCTAACCTAACCATAGCCTCAAACTAACCCTAAACCCAAACTAACCATTAGTCCAAAGACTACTTTCAATATTTAACACAAAACAATAAAAAAATATGAACAAACAGTCGATCAAACTCATCTATCCATCTATCCATCTATCCATCTATCTATCCATCCATCCATCCATCACTCCATCACTCCATCACTCCATCCATCCATGTATAACACAGGCCTAAAAACATTCACTTTTTCAAACAAAAACTTTTTTTTTTTTAACAAAAAGTTGTTTAAACTCATGTATCTATATATTCATCTATTCATCTATCTATCTATTTATCTATCTATCCATCCATCCATCCATCCATCCATCACTCCATCCATCCATGTATAACACAGGCCTAAAAACATTCACTTTTTCAAACAAAAACATATTTTTTTTAACAAAAAGTGGTTTAAACTCATGTATCTATATATTCATCTATTCATCTATCTATCCATCCATCCATCCATCCATCCATCACTCCATCACTCCATCCATCAATGTAACACAGGCCTAAAAAACATTCACTTTTTCAAACAAAAACATTTTTTTTAACAAAAACATTTTTTTTAACAAAAAGTTGTTTCAACTCATGTACCTATCTATCCATCCATCCATCCATCCATCCATCCATCCATCCATCCATCCATCCATCCATCCATCCATCCATCCATCCATCCATCCATCCATCCATCCATCACTCCATCCATCAATCTATCTATAGAAATAGACACTTACCTGTCAGCATTGGTGCTGTTTCAGCACTCGTGCTGATATGCACGGCAAATGCAACCATTTTGCATTGACAGGTGAACAGCTGGGGGAAAACTCAAGTTCAGTTTGCGTCAGGGCGTCTGCATGGATGCAGGGTCAAAGGCCAAAGGCCTGGCACGCTACCTCACCTAACCAGCTAAACCTACCCACCACCTGCACAAAAAAACAGAAAACAAAACCAAAAAACACTGACCACTGGCGGGACCTACACAGACCCTACCCAAAATATACCAGGATAGACCACCCCTATATAAAATAACCCTAGATACAACAGCAATTTATAAAATAGACCCCTGTTAAAAAAAAACAAATCTAAAAAATAAAGTGCAGTACCGTGTCTACACACCTGGTGGCGCTAGAGGCGCACCAAACCACCACCAGTCGACTAGCCATACATCAATTACTATATAAACCAAGTTTCGTACAGATAAAACACACCGTTGCAGATATATGGACAGTTAAGATTCGGCCAATCAGATGCCCTTTATGCAAATGAGGGTGGTTACTAATGAGGGTGAAAGTCGTTTTTACCTCCCTACCTATATGCCATTTTAACCCTAACCTAACCTAACCATAGCCCCAAACTAACCCTAAACCCAAACTAACCATTAGTCCAAAGACTACTTTCAATATTTAACACAAAACAATAAAAAAATATGAACAAACAGTCGATCAAACTCATCTATCCATCTATCCATCTATCCATCTATCCATCTATCTATCCATCCATCCATCCATCACTCCATCACTCCATCACTCCATCCATCCATGTATAACACAGGCCTAAAAACATTCACTTTTTCAAACAAAAACTTTTTTTTTTTTAACAAAAAGTTGTTTAAACTCATGTATCTATATATTCATCTATTCATCTATCTATCTATTTATCTATCTATCCATCCATCCATCCATCCATCCATCCATCACTCCATCACTCCATCCATCCATGTATAACACAGGCCTAAAAACATTCACTTTTTCAAACAAAAACATATTTTTTTTAACAAAAAGTGGTTTAAACTCATGTATCTATATATTCATCTATTCATCTATCTATCCATCCATCCATCCATCCATCCATCACTCCATCACTCCATCCATCAATGTAACACAGGCCTAAAAAACATTCACTTTTTCAAACAAAAACATTTTTTTTAACAAAAACATTTTTTTTAACAAAAAGTTGTTTCAACTCATGTACCTATCTATCCATCCATCCATCCATCCATCCATCCATCCATCCATCCATCCATCCATCCATCCATCCATCCATCACTCCATCCATCAATCTATCTATAGAAATAGACACTTACCTGTCAGCATTGGTGCTGTTTCAGCACTCGTGCTGATATGCACGGCAAATGCAACCATTTTGCATTGACAGGTGAACAGCTGGGGGAAAACTCAAGTTCAGTTTGCGTCAGGGCGTCTGCATGGATGCAGGGTCAAAGGCCAAAGGCCTGGCACGCTACCTCACCTAACCAGCTAAACCTACCCACCACCTGCACAAAAAAACAGAAAACAAAACCAAAAAACACTGACCACTGGCGGGACCTACACAGACCCTACCCAAAATATACCAGGATAGACCACCCCTATATAAAATAACCCTAGATACAACAGCAATTTATAAAATAGACCCCTGTTAAAAAAAAACAAATCTAAAAAATAAAGTGCAGTACCGTGTCTACACACCTGGTGGCGCTAGAGGCGCACCAAACCACCACCAGTCGACTAGCCATACATCAATTACTATATAAACCAAGTTTCGTACAGATAAAACACACCGTTGCAGATATATGGACAGTTAAGATTCGGCCAATCAGATGCCCTTTATGCAAATGAGGGTGGTTACTAATGAGGGTGAAAGTCGTTTTTACCTCCCTACCTAACCCTAACCCTAACCCTAACCCTAACCCTAACCCTAACCCCTGTTAAAAAAAAACAAATCTAAAAAATAAAGTGCAGTACCGTGTCTACACACCTGGTGGCGCTAGAGGCGCACCAAACCACCACCAGTCGACTAGCCATACATCAATTACTATATAAACCAAGTTTCGTACAGATAAAACACACCGTTGCAGATATATGGACAGTTAAGATTCGGCCAATCAGATGCCCTTTATGCAAATGAGGGTGGTTACTAATGAGGGTGAAAGTCGTTTTTACCTCCCTACCTATATGCCATTTTAACCCTAACCTAACCATAGCCTCAAACTAACCCTAAACCCAAACTAACCATTAGTCCAAAGACTACTTTCAATATTTAACACAAAACAATAAAAAAATATGAACAAACAGTCGATCAAACTCATCTATCCATCTATCCATCTATCCATCTATCTATCCATCCATCCATCCATCACTCCATCACTCCATCACTCCATCCATCCATGTATAACACAGGCCTAAAAACATTCACTTTTTCAAACAAAAACTTTTTTTTTTTTAACAAAAAGTTGTTTAAACTCATGTATCTATATATTCATCTATTCATCTATCTATCTATTTATCTATCTATCCATCCATCCATCCATCCATCCATCACTCCATCCATCCATGTATAACACAGGCCTAAAAACATTCACTTTTTCAAACAAAAACATATTTTTTTTAACAAAAAGTGGTTTAAACTCATGTATCTATATATTCATCTATTCATCTATCTATCCATCCATCCATCCATCCATCCATCACTCCATCACTCCATCCATCAATGTAACACAGGCCTAAAAAACATTCACTTTTTCAAACAAAAACATTTTTTTTAACAAAAACATTTTTTTTAACAAAAAGTTGTTTCAACTCATGTACCTATCTATCCATCCATCCATCCATCCATCCATCCATCCATCCATCCATCCATCCATCCATCCATCCATCCATCCATCCATCCATCCATCCATCCATCCATCACTCCATCCATCAATCTATCTATAGAAATAGACACTTACCTGTCAGCATTGGTGCTGTTTCAGCACTCGTGCTGATATGCACGGCAAATGCAACCATTTTGCATTGACAGGTGAACAGCTGGGGGAAAACTCAAGTTCAGTTTGCGTCAGGGCGTCTGCATGGATGCAGGGTCAAAGGCCAAAGGCCTGGCACGCTACCTCACCTAACCAGCTAAACCTACCCACCACCTGCACAAAAAAACAGAAAACAAAACCAAAAAACACTGACCACTGGCGGGACCTACACAGACCCTACCCAAAATATACCAGGATAGACCACCCCTATATAAAATAACCCTAGATACAACAGCAATTTATAAAATAGACCCCTGTTAAAAAAAAACAAATCTAAAAAATAAAGTGCAGTACCGTGTCTACACACCTGGTGGCGCTAGAGGCGCACCAAACCACCACCAGTCGACTAGCCATACATCAATTACTATATAAACCAAGTTTCGTACAGATAAAACACACCGTTGCAGATATATGGACAGTTAAGATTCGGCCAATCAGATGCCCTTTATGCAAATGAGGGTGGTTACTAATGAGGGTGAAAGTCGTTTTTACCTCCCTACCTAACCCTAACCCTAACCCTAACCCTAACCCTAACCCTAACCCTAACCCTAACCTAACCCTAACCTAACCCTGGCACGCTACCTCACCTAACCAGCTAAACCTACCCACCACCTGCACAAAAAAACAGAAAACAAAACCAAAAAACACTGACCACTGGCGGGACCTACACAGACCCTACCCAAAATATACCAGGATAGACCACCCCTATATAAAATAACCCTAGATACAACAGCAATTTATAAAATAGACCCCTGTTAAAAAAAAACAAATCTAAAAAATAAAGTGCAGTACCGTGTCTACACACCTGGTGGCGCTAGAGGCGCACCAAACCACCACCAGTCGACTAGCCATACATCAATTACTATATAAACCAAGTTTCGTACAGATAAAACACACCGTTGCAGATATATGGACAGTTAAGATTCGGCCAATCAGATGCCCTTTATGCAAATGAGGGTGGTTACTAATGAGGGTGAAAGTCGTTTTTACCTCCCTACCTATATGCCATTTTAACCCTAACCTAACCATAGCCTAACCTAACCATAGCCCCAAACTAACCCTAAACCCAAACTAACCATTAGTCCAAAGACTACTTTCAATATTTAACACAAAACAATAAAAAAATATGAACAAACAGTCGATCAAACTCATCTATCCATCTATCCATCTATCCATCTATCCATCTATCTATCCATCCATCCATCCATCCATCCATCACTCCATCACTCCATCCATCCATGTATAACACAGGCCTAAAAACATTCACTTTTTCAAACAAAAACTTTTTTTTTTTTAACAAAAAGTTGTTTAAACTCATGTATCTATATATTCATCTATTCATCTATCTATCTATTTATCTATCTATCCATCCATCCATCCATCCATCCATCACTCCATCCATCCATGTATAACACAGGCCTAAAAACATTCACTTTTTCAAACAAAAACATATTTTTTTTAACAAAAAGTGGTTTAAACTCATGTATCTATATATTCATCTATTCATCTATCTATCCATCCATCCATCCATCCATCCATCACTCCATCACTCCATCCATCAATGTAACACAGGCCTAAAAAACATTCACTTTTTCAAACAAAAACATTTTTTTTAACAAAAACATTTTTTTTAACAAAAAGTTGTTTCAACTCATGTACCTATCTATCCATCCATCCATCCATCCATCCATCCATCCATCCATCCATCCATCCATCACTCCATCCATCAATCTATCTATAGAAATAGACACTTACCTGTCAGCATTGGTGCTGTTTCAGCACTCGTGCTGATATGCACGGCAAATGCAACCATTTTGCATTGACAGGTGAACAGCTGGGGGAAAACTCAAGTTCAGTTTGCGTCAGGGCGTCTGCATGGATGCAGGGTCAAAGGCCAAAGGCCTGGCACGCTACCTCACCTAACCAGCTAAACCTACCCACCACCTGCACAAAAAAACAGAAAACAAAACCAAAAAACACTGACCACTGGCGGGACCTACACAGACCCTACCCAAAATATACCAGGATAGACCACCCCTATATAAAATAACCCTAGATACAACAGCAATTTATAAAATAGACCCCTGTTAAAAAAAAACAAATCTAAAAAATAAAGTGCAGTACCGTGTCTACACACCTGGTGGCGCTAGAGGCGCACCAAACCACCACCAGTCGACTAGCCATACATCAATTACTATATAAACCAAGTTTCGTACAGATAAAACACACCGTTGCAGATATATGGACAGTTAAGATTCGGCCAATCAGATGCCCTTTATGCAAATGAGGGTGGTTACTAATGAGGGTGAAAGTCGTTTTTACCTCCCTACCTATATGCCATTTTAACCCTAACCTAACCATAGCCTAACCTAACCATAGCCCCAAACTAACCCTAAACCCAAACTAACCATTAGTCCAAAGACTACTTTCAATATTTAACACAAAACAATAAAAAAATATGAACAAACAGTCGATCAAACTCATCTATCCATCTATCCATCTATCCATCTATCCATCTATCTATCCATCCATCCATCCATCCATCCATCACTCCATCACTCCATCCATCCATGTATAACACAGGCCTAAAAACATTCACTTTTTCAAACAAAAACTTTTTTTTTTTTAACAAAAAGTTGTTTAAACTCATGTATCTATATATTCATCTATTCATCTATCTATCTATTTATCTATCTATCCATCCATCCATCCATCCATCCATCACTCCATCCATCCATGTATAACACAGGCCTAAAAACATTCACTTTTTCAA
Organism: Leuciscus leuciscus; assembly: GCF_965113295.1. Classification (NCBI taxonomy): domain Eukaryota; kingdom Metazoa; phylum Chordata; class Actinopteri; order Cypriniformes; family Leuciscidae; genus Leuciscus; species Leuciscus leuciscus. The sequence goes on from NW_028118410.1 coordinate 13,424, forward strand.
ACAAAAACATATTTTTTTTAACAAAAAGTGGTTTAAACTCATGTATCTATATATTCATCTATTCATCTATCTATCCATCCATCCATCCATCCATCCATCACTCCATCACTCCATCCATCAATGTAACACAGGCCTAAAAAACATTCACTTTTTCAAACAAAAACATTTTTTTTAACAAAAACATTTTTTTTAACAAAAAGTTGTTTCAACTCATGTACCTATCTATCCATCCATCCATCCATCCATCCATCCATCCATCCATCCATCCATCCATCCATCACTCCATCCATCAATCTATCTATAGAAATAGACACTTACCTGTCAGCATTGGTGCTGTTTCAGCACTCGTGCTGATATGCACGGCAAATGCAACCATTTTGCATTGACAGGTGAACAGCTGGGGGAAAACTCAAGTTCAGTTTGCGTCAGGGCGTCTGCATGGATGCAGGGTCAAAGGCCAAAGGCCTGGCACGCTACCTCACCTAACCAGCTAAACCTACCCACCACCTGCACAAAAAAACAGAAAACAAAACCAAAAAACACTGACCACTGGCGGGACCTACACAGACCCTACCCAAAATATACCAGGATAGACCACCCCTATATAAAATAACCCTAGATACAACAGCAATTTATAAAATAGACCCCTGTTAAAAAAAAACAAATCTAAAAAATAAAGTGCAGTACCGTGTCTACACACCTGGTGGCGCTAGAGGCGCACCAAACCACCACCAGTCGACTAGCCATACATCAATTACTATATAAACCAAGTTTCGTACAGATAAAACACACCGTTGCAGATATATGGACAGTTAAGATTCGGCCAATCAGATGCCCTTTATGCAAATGAGGGTGGTTACTAATGAGGGTGAAAGTCGTTTTTACCTCCCTACCTATATGCCATTTTAACCCTAACCTAACCATAGCCTAACCTAACCATAGCCCCAAACTAACCCTAAACCCAAACTAACCATTAGTCCAAAGACTACTTTCAATATTTAACACAAAACAATAAAAAAATATGAACAAACAGTCGATCAAACTCATCTATCCATCTATCCATCTATCCATCTATCCATCTATCTATCCATCCATCCATCCATCCATCCATCACTCCATCACTCCATCCATCCATGTATAACACAGGCCTAAAAACATTCACTTTTTCAAACAAAAACTTTTTTTTTTTTAACAAAAAGTTGTTTAAACTCATGTATCTATATATTCATCTATTCATCTATCTATCTATTTATCTATCTATCCATCCATCCATCCATCCATCCATCACTCCATCCATCCATGTATAACACAGGCCTAAAAACATTCACTTTTTCAAACAAAAACATATTTTTTTTAACAAAAAGTGGTTTAAACTCATGTATCTATATATTCATCTATTCATCTATCTATCCATCCATCCATCCATCCATCCATCACTCCATCACTCCATCCATCAATGTAACACAGGCCTAAAAAACATTCACTTTTTCAAACAAAAACATTTTTTTTAACAAAAACATTTTTTTTAACAAAAAGTTGTTTCAACTCATGTACCTATCTATCCATCCATCCATCCATCCATCCATCCATCCATCCATCCATCCATCCATCCATCACTCCATCCATCAATCTATCTATAGAAATAGACACTTACCTGTCAGCATTGGTGCTGTTTCAGCACTCGTGCTGATATGCACGGCAAATGCAACCATTTTGCATTGACAGGTGAACAGCTGGGGGAAAACTCAAGTTCAGTTTGCGTCAGGGCGTCTGCATGGATGCAGGGTCAAAGGCCAAAGGCCTGGCACGCTACCTCACCTAACCAGCTAAACCTACCCACCACCTGCACAAAAAAACAGAAAACAAAACCAAAAAACACTGACCACTGGCGGGACCTACACAGACCCTACCCAAAATATACCAGGATAGACCACCCCTATATAAAATAACCCTAGATACAACAGCAATTTATAAAATAGACCCCTGTTAAAAAAAAACAAATCTAAAAAATAAAGTGCAGTACCGTGTCTACACACCTGGTGGCGCTAGAGGCGCACCAAACCACCACCAGTCGACTAGCCATACATCAATTACTATATAAACCAAGTTTCGTACAGATAAAACACACCGTTGCAGATATATGGACAGTTAAGATTCGGCCAATCAGATGCCCTTTATGCAAATGAGGGTGGTTACTAATGAGGGTGAAAGTCGTTTTTACCTCCCTACCCTATATGCCATTTTAACCCTAACCTAACCATAGCCTCAAACTAACCCTAAACCCAAACTAACCATTAGTCCAAAGACTACTTTCAATATTTAACACAAAACAATAAAAAAATATGAACAAACAGTCGATCAAACTCATCTATCCATCTATCCATCTATCCATCTATCCATCTATCTATCCATCCATCCATCCATCACTCCATCACTCCATCACTCCATCCATCCATGTATAACACAGGCCTAAAAACATTCACTTTTTCAAACAAAAACTTTTTTTTTTTTAACAAAAAGTTGTTTAAACTCATGTATCTATATATTCATCTATTCATCTATCTATCTATTTATCTATCTATCCATCCATCCATCCATCCATCCATCCATCACTCCATCCATCCATGTATAACACAGGCCTAAAAACATTCACTTTTTCAAACAAAAACATATTTTTTTTAACAAAAAGTGGTTTAAACTCATGTATCTATATATTCATCTATTCATCTATCTATCCATCCATCCATCCATCCATCCATCACTCCATCACTCCATCCATCAATGTAACACAGGCCTAAAAAACATTCACTTTTTCAAACAAAAACATTTTTTTTAACAAAAACATTTTTTTTAACAAAAAGTTGTTTCAACTCATGTACCTATCTATCCATCCATCCATCCATCCATCCATCCATCCATCCATCCATCCATCCATCCATCCATCCATCCATCCATCACTCCATCCATCAATCTATCTATAGAAATAGACACTTACCTGTCAGCATTGGTGCTGTTTCAGCACTCGTGCTGATATGCACGGCAAATGCAACCATTTTGCATTGACAGGTGAACAGCTGGGGGAAAACTCAAGTTCAGTTTGCGTCAGGGCGTCTGCATGGATGCAGGGTCAAAGGCCAAAGGCCTGGCACGCTACCTCACCTAACCAGCTAAACCTACCCACCACCTGCACAAAAAAAACAGAAAACAAAACCAAAAAACACTGACCACTGGCGGGACCTACACAGACCCTACCCAAAATATACCAGGATAGACCACCCCTATATAAAATAACCCTAGATACAACAGCAATTTATAAAATAGACCCCTGTTAAAAAAAAACAAATCTAAAAAATAAAGTGCAGTACCGTGTCTACACACCTGGTGGCGCTAGAGGCGCACCAAACCACCACCAGTCGACTAGCCATACATCAATTACTATATAAACCAAGTTTCGTACAGATAAAACACACCGTTGCAGATATATGGACAGTTAAGATTCGGCCAATCAGATGCCCTTTATGCAAATGAGGGTGGTTACTAATGAGGGTGAAAGTCGTTTTTACCTCCCTACCTATATGCCATTTTAACCCTAACCTAACCATAGCCTCAAACTAACCCTAAACCCAAACTAACCATTAGTCCAAAGACTACTTTCAATATTTAACACAAAACAATAAAAAAATATGAACAAACAGTCGATCAAACTCATCTATCCATCTATCCATCTATCCATCTATCCATCTATCTATCCATCCATCCATCCATCACTCCATCACTCCATCACTCCATCCATCCATGTATAACACAGGCCTAAAAACATTCACTTTTTCAAACAAAAACTTTTTTTTTTTTAACAAAAAGTTGTTTAAACTCATGTATCTATATATTCATCTATTCATCTATCTATCTATTTATCTATCTATCCATCCATCCATCCATCCATCCATCACTCCATCCATCCATGTATAACACAGGCCTAAAAACATTCACTTTTTCAAACAAAAACATATTTTTTTTAACAAAAAGTGGTTTAAACTCATGTATCTATATATTCATCTATTCATCTATCTATCCATCCATCCATCCATCCATCCATCACTCCATCACTCCATCCATCAATGTAACACAGGCCTAAAAAACATTCACTTTTTCAAACAAAAACATTTTTTTTAACAAAAACATTTTTTTTAACAAAAAGTTGTTTCAACTCATGTACCTATCTATCCATCCATCCATCCATCCATCCATCCATCCATCCATCCATCCATCCATCCATCCATCCATCCATCCATCACTCCATCCATCAATCTATCTATAGAAATAGACACTTACCTGTCAGCATTGGTGCTGTTTCAGCACTCGTGCTGATATGCACGGCAAATGCAACCATTTTGCATTGACAGGTGAACAGCTGGGGGAAAACTCAAGTTCAGTTTGCGTCAGGGCGTCTGCATGGATGCAGGGTCAAAGGCCAAAGGCCTGGCACGCTACCTCACCTAACCAGCTAAACCTACCCACCACCTGCACAAAAAAAACAGAAAACAAAACCAAAAAACACTGACCACTGGCGGGACCTACACAGACCCTACCCAAAATATACCAGGATAGACCACCCCTATATAAAATAACCCTAGATACAACAGCAATTTATAAAATAGACCCCTGTTAAAAAAAAACAAATCTAAAAAATAAAGTGCAGTACCGTGTCTACACACCTGGTGGCGCTAGAGGCGCACCAAACCACCACCAGTCGACTAGCCATACATCAATTACTATATAAACCAAGTTTCGTACAGATAAAACACACCGTTGCAGATATATGGACAGTTAAGATTCGGCCAATCAGATGCCCTTTATGCAAATGAGGGTGGTTACTAATGAGGGTGAAAGTCGTTTTTACCTCCCTACCTATATGCCATTTTAACCCTAACCTAACCATAGCCTCAAACTAACCCTAAACCCAAACTAACCATTAGTCCAAAGACTACTTTCAATATTTAACACAAAACAATAAAAAAATATGAACAAACAGTCGATCAAACTCATCTATCCATCTATCCATCTATCCATCTATCCATCTATCTATCCATCCATCCATCCATCACTCCATCACTCCATCACTCCATCCATCCATGTATAACACAGGCCTAAAAACATTCACTTTTTCAAACAAAAACTTTTTTTTTTTTAACAAAAAGTTGTTTAAACTCATGTATCTATATATTCATCTATTCATCTATCTATCTATTTATCTATCTATCCATCCATCCATCCATCCATCCATCACTCCATCCATCCATGTATAACACAGGCCTAAAAACATTCACTTTTTCAAACAAAAACATATTTTTTTTAACAAAAAGTGGTTTAAACTCATGTATCTATATATTCATCTATTCATCTATCTATCCATCCATCCATCCATCCATCCATCACTCCATCACTCCATCCATCAATGTAACACAGGCCTAAAAAACATTCACTTTTTCAAACAAAAACATTTTTTTTAACAAAAACATTTTTTTTAACAAAAAGTTGTTTCAACTCATGTACCTATCTATCCATCCATCCATCCATCCATCCATCCATCCATCCATCCATCCATCCATCCATCCATCCATCCATCACTCCATCCATCAATCTATCTATAGAAATAGACACTTACCTGTCAGCATTGGTGCTGTTTCAGCACTCGTGCTGATATGCACGGCAAATGCAACCATTTTGCATTGACAGGTGAACAGCTGGGGGAAAACTCAAGTTCAGTTTGCGTCAGGGCGTCTGCATGGATGCAGGGTCAAAGGCCAAAGGCCTGGCACGCTACCTCACCTAACCAGCTAAACCTACCCACCACCTGCACAAAAAAACAGAAAACAAAACCAAAAAACACTGACCACTGGCGGGACCTACACAGACCCTACCCAAAATATACCAGGATAGACCACCCCTATATAAAATAACCCTAGATACAACAGCAATTTATAAAATAGACCCCTGTTAAAAAAAAACAAATCTAAAAAATAAAGTGCAGTACCGTGTCTACACACCTGGTGGCGCTAGAGGCGCACCAAACCACCACCAGTCGACTAGCCATACATCAATTACTATATAAACCAAGTTTCGTACAGATAAAACACACCGTTGCAGATATATGGACAGTTAAGATTCGGCCAATCAGATGCCCTTTATGCAAATGAGGGTGGTTACTAATGAGGGTGAAAGTCGTTTTTACCTCCCTACCTAACCCTAACCCTAACCTAACCCTAACCCTAACCCTAACCTGTTAAAAAAAAACAAATCTAAAAAATAAAGTGCAGTACCGTGTCTACACACCTGGTGGCGCTAGAGGCGCACCAAACCACCACCAGTCGACTAGCCATACATCAATTACTATATAAACCAAGTTTCGTACAGATAAAACACACCGTTGCAGATATATGGACAGTTAAGATTCGGCCAATCAGATGCCCTTTATGCAAATGAGGGTGGTTACTAATGAGGGTGAAAGTCGTTTTTACCTCCCTACCTATATGCCATTTTAACCCTAACCTAACCTAACCATAGCCCCAAACTAACCCTAAACCCAAACTAACCATTAGTCCAAAGACTACTTTCAATATTTAACACAAAACAATAAAAAAATATGAACAAACAGTCGATCAAACTCATCTATCCATCTATCCATCTATCCATCTATCCATCTATCTATCCATCCATCCATCCATCACTCCATCACTCCATCACTCCATCCATCCATGTATAACACAGGCCTAAAAACATTCACTTTTTCAAACAAAAACTTTTTTTTTTTTAACAAAAAGTTGTTTAAACTCATGTATCTATATATTCATCTATTCATCTATCTATCTATCTATTTATCTATCTATCCATCCATCCATCCATCCATCCATCCATCACTCCATCACTCCATCCATCCATGTATAACACAGGCCTAAAAACATTCACTTTTTCAAACAAAAACATATTTTTTTTAACAAAAAGTGGTTTAAACTCATGTATCTATATATTCATCTATTCATCTATCTATCCATCCATCCATCCATCCATCCATCACTCCATCACTCCATCCATCAATGTAACACAGGCCTAAAAAACATTCACTTTTTCAAACAAAAACATTTTTTTTAACAAAAACATTTTTTTTAACAAAAAGTTGTTTCAACTCATGTACCTATCTATCCATCCATCCATCCATCCATCCATCCATCCATCCATCCATCCATCCATCCATCCATCCATCCATCACTCCATCCATCAATCTATCTATAGAAATAGACACTTACCTGTCAGCATTGGTGCTGTTTCAGCACTCGTGCTGATATGCACGGCAAATGCAACCATTTTGCATTGACAGGTGAACAGCTGGGGGAAAACTCAAGTTCAGTTTGCGTCAGGGCGTCTGCATGGATGCAGGGTCAAAGGCCAAAGGCCTGGCACGCTACCTCACCTAACCAGCTAAACCTACCCACCACCTGCACAAAAAAACAGAAAACAAAACCAAAAAACACTGACCACTGGCGGGACCTACACAGACCCTACCCAAAATATACCAGGATAGACCACCCCTATATAAAATAACCCTAGATACAACAGCAATTTATAAAATAGACCCCTGTTAAAAAAAAACAAATCTAAAAAATAAAGTGCAGTACCGTGTCTACACACCTGGTGGCGCTAGAGGCGCACCAAACCACCACCAGTCGACTAGCCATACATCAATTACTATATAAACCAAGTTTCGTACAGATAAAACACACCGTTGCAGATATATGGACAGTTAAGATTCGGCCAATCAGATGCCCTTTATGCAAATGAGGGTGGTTACTAATGAGGGTGAAAGTCGTTTTTACCTCCCTACCTAACCCTAACCCTAACCCTAACTAATGAGGGTGAAAGTCGTTTTTACCTCCCTACCTATATGCCATTTTAACCCTAACCTAACCATAGCCTCAAACTAACCCTAAACCCAAACTAACCATTAGTCCAAAGACTACTTTCAATATTTAACACAAAACAATAAAAAAATATGAACAAACAGTCGATCAAACTCATCTATCCATCTATCCATCTATCCATCTATCTATCCATCCATCCATCCATCACTCCATCACTCCATCACTCCATCCATCCATGTATAACACAGGCCTAAAAACATTCACTTTTTCAAACAAAAACTTTTTTTTTTTTAACAAAAAGTTGTTTAAACTCATGTATCTATATATTCATCTATTCATCTATCTATCTATTTATCTATCTATCCATCCATCCATCCATCCATCCATCACTCCATCCATCCATGTATAACACAGGCCTAAAAACATTCACTTTTTCAAACAAAAACATATTTTTTTTAACAAAAAGTGGTTTAAACTCATGTATCTATATATTCATCTATTCATCTATCTATCCATCCATCCATCCATCCATCCATCACTCCATCACTCCATCCATCAATGTAACACAGGCCTAAAAAACATTCACTTTTTCAAACAAAAACATTTTTTTTAACAAAAACATTTTTTTTAACAAAAAGTTGTTTCAACTCATGTACCTATCTATCCATCCATCCATCCATCCATCCATCCATCCATCCATCCATCCATCCATCCATCCATCCATCCATCCATCCATCCATCCATCCATCCATCCATCACTCCATCCATCAATCTATCTATAGAAATAGACACTTACCTGTCAGCATTGGTGCTGTTTCAGCACTCGTGCTGATATGCACGGCAAATGCAACCATTTTGCATTGACAGGTGAACAGCTGGGGGAAAACTCAAGTTCAGTTTGCGTCAGGGCGTCTGCATGGATGCAGGGTCAAAGGCCAAAGGCCTGGCACGCTACCTCACCTAACCAGCTAAACCTACCCACCACCTGCACAAAAAAACAGAAAACAAAACCAAAAAACACTGACCACTGGCGGGACCTACACAGACCCTACCCAAAATATACCAGGATAGACCACCCCTATATAAAATAACCCTAGATACAACAGCAATTTATAAAATAGACCCCTGTTAAAAAAAAACAAATCTAAAAAATAAAGTGCAGTACCGTGTCTACACACCTGGTGGCGCTAGAGGCGCACCAAACCACCACCAGTCGACTAGCCATACATCAATTACTATATAAACCAAGTTTCGTACAGATAAAACACACCGTTGCAGATATATGGACAGTTAAGATTCGGCCAATCAGATGCCCTTTATGCAAATGAGGGTGGTTACTAATGAGGGTGAAAGTCGTTTTTACCTCCCTACCTATATGCCATTTTAACCCTAACCTAACCTAACCATAGCCCCAAACTAACCCTAAACCCAAACTAACCATTAGTCCAAAGACTACTTTCAATATTTAACACAAAACAATAAAAAAATATGAACAAACAGTCGATCAAACTCATCTATCCATCTATCCATCTATCCATCTATCCATCTATCTATCCATCCATCCATCCATCACTCCATCACTCCATCACTCCATCCATCCATGTATAACACAGGCCTAAAAACATTCACTTTTTCAAACAAAAACTTTTTTTTTTTTAACAAAAAGTTGTTTAAACTCATGTATCTATATATTCATCTATTCATCTATCTATCTATTTATCTATCTATCCATCCATCCATCCATCCATCCATCCATCACTCCATCACTCCATCCATCCATGTATAACACAGGCCTAAAAACATTCACTTTTTCAAACAAAAACATATTTTTTTTAACAAAAAGTGGTTTAAACTCATGTATCTATATATTCATCTATTCATCTATCTATCCATCCATCCATCCATCCATCCATCACTCCATCACTCCATCCATCAATGTAACACAGGCCTAAAAAACATTCACTTTTTCAAACAAAAACATTTTTTTTAACAAAAACATTTTTTTTAACAAAAAGTTGTTTCAACTCATGTACCTATCTATCCATCCATCCATCCATCCATCCATCCATCCATCCATCCATCCATCCATCCATCCATCCATCCATCACTCCATCCATCAATCTATCTATAGAAATAGACACTTACCTGTCAGCATTGGTGCTGTTTCAGCACTCGTGCTGATATGCACGGCAAATGCAACCATTTTGCATTGACAGGTGAACAGCTGGGGGAAAACTCAAGTTCAGTTTGCGTCAGGGCGTCTGCATGGATGCAGGGTCAAAGGCCAAAGGCCTGGCACGCTACCTCACCTAACCAGCTAAACCTACCCACCACCTGCACAAAAAAACAGAAAACAAAACCAAAAAACACTGACCACTGGCGGGACCTACACAGACCCTACCCAAAATATACCAGGATAGACCACCCCTATATAAAATAACCCTAGATACAACAGCAATTTATAAAATAGACCCCTGTTAAAAAAAAACAAATCTAAAAAATAAAGTGCAGTACCGTGTCTACACACCTGGTGGCGCTAGAGGCGCACCAAACCACCACCAGTCGACTAGCCATACATCAATTACTATATAAACCAAGTTTCGTACAGATAAAACACACCGTTGCAGATATATGGACAGTTAAGATTCGGCCAATCAGATGCCCTTTATGCAAATGAGGGTGGTTACTAATGAGGGTGAAAGTCGTTTTTACCTCCCTACCTAACCCTAACCCTAACCCTAACCCTAACCCTAACCCTAACCCCTGTTAAAAAAAAACAAATCTAAAAAATAAAGTGCAGTACCGTGTCTACACACCTGGTGGCGCTAGAGGCGCACCAAACCACCACCAGTCGACTAGCCATACATCAATTACTATATAAACCAAGTTTCGTACAGATAAAACACACCGTTGCAGATATATGGACAGTTAAGATTCGGCCAATCAGATGCCCTTTATGCAAATGAGGGTGGTTACTAATGAGGGTGAAAGTCGTTTTTACCTCCCTACCTATATGCCATTTTAACCCTAACCTAACCATAGCCTCAAACTAACCCTAAACCCAAACTAACCATTAGTCCAAAGACTACTTTCAATATTTAACACAAAACAATAAAAAAATATGAACAAACAGTCGATCAAACTCATCTATCCATCTATCCATCTATCCATCTATCTATCCATCCATCCATCCATCACTCCATCACTCCATCACTCCATCCATCCATGTATAACACAGGCCTAAAAACATTCACTTTTTCAAACAAAAACTTTTTTTTTTTTAACAAAAAGTTGTTTAAACTCATGTATCTATATATTCATCTATTCATCTATCTATCTATTTATCTATCTATCCATCCATCCATCCATCCATCCATCACTCCATCCATCCATGTATAACACAGGCCTAAAAACATTCACTTTTTCAAACAAAAACATATTTTTTTTAACAAAAAGTGGTTTAAACTCATGTATCTATATATTCATCTATTCATCTATCTATCCATCCATCCATCCATCCATCCATCACTCCATCACTCCATCCATCAATGTAACACAGGCCTAAAAAACATTCACTTTTTCAAACAAAAACATTTTTTTTAACAAAAACATTTTTTTTAACAAAAAGTTGTTTCAACTCATGTACCTATCTATCCATCCATCCATCCATCCATCCATCCATCCATCCATCCATCCATCCATCCATCCATCCATCCATCCATCCATCCATCCATCCATCCATCCATCACTCCATCCATCAATCTATCTATAGAAATAGACACTTACCTGTCAGCATTGGTGCTGTTTCAGCACTCGTGCTGATATGCACGGCAAATGCAACCATTTTGCATTGACAGGTGAACAGCTGGGGGAAAACTCAAGTTCAGTTTGCGTCAGGGCGTCTGCATGGATGCAGGGTCAAAGGCCAAAGGCCTGGCACGCTACCTCACCTAACCAGCTAAACCTACCCACCACCTGCACAAAAAAACAGAAAACAAAACCAAAAAACACTGACCACTGGCGGGACCTACACAGACCCTACCCAAAATATACCAGGATAGACCACCCCTATATAAAATAACCCTAGATACAACAGCAATTTATAAAATAGACCCCTGTTAAAAAAAAACAAATCTAAAAAATAAAGTGCAGTACCGTGTCTACACACCTGGTGGCGCTAGAGGCGCACCAAACCACCACCAGTCGACTAGCCATACATCAATTACTATATAAACCAAGTTTCGTACAGATAAAACACACCGTTGCAGATATATGGACAGTTAAGATTCGGCCAATCAGATGCCCTTTATGCAAATGAGGGTGGTTACTAATGAGGGTGAAAGTCGTTTTTACCTCCCTACCTATATGCCATTTTAACCCTAACCTAACCTAACCATAGCCCCAAACTAACCCTAAACCCAAACTAACCATTAGTCCAAAGACTACTTTCAATATTTAACACAAAACAATAAAAAAATATGAACAAACAGTCGATCAAACTCATCTATCCATCTATCCATCTATCCATCTATCCATCTATCTATCCATCCATCCATCCATCACTCCATCACTCCATCACTCCATCCATCCATGTATAACACAGGCCTAAAAACATTCACTTTTTCAAACAAAAACTTTTTTTTTTTTAACAAAAAGTTGTTTAAACTCATGTATCTATATATTCATCTATTCATCTATCTATCTATTTATCTATCTATCCATCCATCCATCCATCCATCCATCCATCACTCCATCACTCCATCCATCCATGTATAACACAGGCCTAAAAACATTCACTTTTTCAAACAAAAACATATTTTTTTTAACAAAAAGTGGTTTAAACTCATGTATCTATATATTCATCTATTCATCTATCTATCCATCCATCCATCCATCCATCCATCACTCCATCACTCCATCCATCAATGTAACACAGGCCTAAAAAACATTCACTTTTTCAAACAAAAACATTTTTTTTAACAAAAACATTTTTTTTAACAAAAAGTTGTTTCAACTCATGTACCTATCTATCCATCCATCCATCCATCCATCCATCCATCCATCCATCCATCCATCCATCCATCCATCCATCCATCACTCCATCCATCAATCTATCTATAGAAATAGACACTTACCTGTCAGCATTGGTGCTGTTTCAGCACTCGTGCTGATATGCACGGCAAATGCAACCATTTTGCATTGACAGGTGAACAGCTGGGGGAAAACTCAAGTTCAGTTTGCGTCAGGGCGTCTGCATGGATGCAGGGTCAAAGGCCAAAGGCCTGGCACGCTACCTCACCTAACCAGCTAAACCTACCCACCACCTGCACAAAAAAACAGAAAACAAAACCAAAAAACACTGACCACTGGCGGGACCTACACAGACCCTACCCAAAATATACCAGGATAGACCACCCCTATATAAAATAACCCTAGATACAACAGCAATTTATAAAATAGACCCCTGTTAAAAAAAAACAAATCTAAAAAATAAAGTGCAGTACCGTGTCTACACACCTGGTGGCGCTAGAGGCGCACCAAACCACCACCAGTCGACTAGCCATACATCAATTACTATATAAACCAAGTTTCGTACAGATAAAACACACCGTTGCAGATATATGGACAGTTAAGATTCGGCCAATCAGATGCCCTTTATGCAAATGAGGGTGGTTACTAATGAGGGTGAAAGTCGTTTTTACCTCCCTACCTAACCCTAACCCTAACCCTAACCCTAACCCTAACCCTAACCCCTGTTAAAAAAAAACAAATCTAAAAAATAAAGTGCAGTACCGTGTCTACACACCTGGTGGCGCTAGAGGCGCACCAAACCACCACCAGTCGACTAGCCATACATCAATTACTATATAAACCAAGTTTCGTACAGATAAAACACACCGTTGCAGATATATGGACAGTTAAGATTCGGCCAATCAGATGCCCTTTATGCAAATGAGGGTGGTTACTAATGAGGGTGAAAGTCGTTTTTACCTCCCTACCTATATGCCATTTTAACCCTAACCTAACCATAGCCTCAAACTAACCCTAAACCCAAACTAACCATTAGTCCAAAGACTACTTTCAATATTTAACACAAAACAATAAAAAAATATGAACAAACAGTCGATCAAACTCATCTATCCATCTATCCATCTATCCATCTATCTATCCATCCATCCATCCATCACTCCATCACTCCATCACTCCATCCATCCATGTATAACACAGGCCTAAAAACATTCACTTTTTCAAACAAAAACTTTTTTTTTTTTAACAAAAAGTTGTTTAAACTCATGTATCTATATATTCATCTATTCATCTATCTATCTATTTATCTATCTATCCATCCATCCATCCATCCATCCATCACTCCATCCATCCATGTATAACACAGGCCTAAAAACATTCACTTTTTCAAACAAAAACATATTTTTTTTAACAAAAAGTGGTTTAAACTCATGTATCTATATATTCATCTATTCATCTATCTATCCATCCATCCATCCATCCATCCATCACTCCATCACTCCATCCATCAATGTAACACAGGCCTAAAAAACATTCACTTTTTCAAACAAAAACATTTTTTTTAACAAAAACATTTTTTTTAACAAAAAGTTGTTTCAACTCATGTACCTATCTATCCATCCATCCATCCATCCATCCATCCATCCATCCATCCATCCATCCATCCATCCATCCATCCATCCATCCATCCATCCATCCATCCATCCATCACTCCATCCATCAATCTATCTATAGAAATAGACACTTACCTGTCAGCATTGGTGCTGTTTCAGCACTCGTGCTGATATGCACGGCAAATGCAACCATTTTGCATTGACAGGTGAACAGCTGGGGGAAAACTCAAGTTCAGTTTGCGTCAGGGCGTCTGCATGGATGCAGGGTCAAAGGCCAAAGGCCTGGCACGCTACCTCACCTAACCAGCTAAACCTACCCACCACCTGCACAAAAAAACAGAAAACAAAACCAAAAAACACTGACCACTGGCGGGACCTACACAGACCCTACCCAAAATATACCAGGATAGACCACCCCTATATAAAATAACCCTAGATACAACAGCAATTTATAAAATAGACCCCTGTTAAAAAAAAACAAATCTAAAAAATAAAGTGCAGTACCGTGTCTACACACCTGGTGGCGCTAGAGGCGCACCAAACCACCACCAGTCGACTAGCCATACATCAATTACTATATAAACCAAGTTTCGTACAGATAAAACACACCGTTGCAGATATATGGACAGTTAAGATTCGGCCAATCAGATGCCCTTTATGCAAATGAGGGTGGTTACTAATGAGGGTGAAAGTCGTTTTTACCTCCCTACCTATATGCCATTTTAACCCTAACCTAACCTAACCATAGCCCCAAACTAACCCTAAACCCAAACTAACCATTAGTCCAAAGACTACTTTCAATATTTAACACAAAACAATAAAAAAATATGAACAAACAGTCGATCAAACTCATCTATCCATCTATCCATCTATCCATCTATCCATCTATCTATCCATCCATCCATCCATCACTCCATCACTCCATCACTCCATCCATCCATGTATAACACAGGCCTAAAAACATTCACTTTTTCAAACAAAAACTTTTTTTTTTTTAACAAAAAGTTGTTTAAACTCATGTATCTATATATTCATCTATTCATCTATCTATCTATTTATCTATCTATCCATCCATCCATCCATCCATCCATCCATCACTCCATCACTCCATCCATCCATGTATAACACAGGCCTAAAAACATTCACTTTTTCAAACAAAAACATATTTTTTTTAACAAAAAGTGGTTTAAACTCATGTATCTATATATTCATCTATTCATCTATCTATCCATCCATCCATCCATCCATCCATCACTCCATCACTCCATCCATCAATGTAACACAGGCCTAAAAAACATTCACTTTTTCAAACAAAAACATTTTTTTTAACAAAAACATTTTTTTTAACAAAAAGTTGTTTCAACTCATGTACCTATCTATCCATCCATCCATCCATCCATCCATCCATCCATCCATCCATCCATCCATCCATCCATCCATCCATCACTCCATCCATCAATCTATCTATAGAAATAGACACTTACCTGTCAGCATTGGTGCTGTTTCAGCACTCGTGCTGATATGCACGGCAAATGCAACCATTTTGCATTGACAGGTGAACAGCTGGGGGAAAACTCAAGTTCAGTTTGCGTCAGGGCGTCTGCATGGATGCAGGGTCAAAGGCCAAAGGCCTGGCACGCTACCTCACCTAACCAGCTAAACCTACCCACCACCTGCACAAAAAAACAGAAAACAAAACCAAAAAACACTGACCACTGGCGGGACCTACACAGACCCTACCCAAAATATACCAGGATAGACCACCCCTATATAAAATAACCCTAGATACAACAGCAATTTATAAAATAGACCCCTGTTAAAAAAAAACAAATCTAAAAAATAAAGTGCAGTACCGTGTCTACACACCTGGTGGCGCTAGAGGCGCACCAAACCACCACCAGTCGACTAGCCATACATCAATTACTATATAAACCAAGTTTCGTACAGATAAAACACACCGTTGCAGATATATGGACAGTTAAGATTCGGCCAATCAGATGCCCTTTATGCAAATGAGGGTGGTTACTAATGAGGGTGAAAGTCGTTTTTACCTCCCTACCTAACCCTAACCCTAACCCTAACCCTAACCCTAACCCTAACCCCTGTTAAAAAAAAACAAATCTAAAAAATAAAGTGCAGTACCGTGTCTACACACCTGGTGGCGCTAGAGGCGCACCAAACCACCACCAGTCGACTAGCCATACATCAATTACTATATAAACCAAGTTTCGTACAGATAAAACACACCGTTGCAGATATATGGACAGTTAAGATTCGGCCAATCAGATGCCCTTTATGCAAATGAGGGTGGTTACTAATGAGGGTGAAAGTCGTTTTTACCTCCCTACCTATATGCCATTTTAACCCTAACCTAACCATAGCCTCAAACTAACCCTAAACCCAAACTAACCATTAGTCCAAAGACTACTTTCAATATTTAACACAAAACAATAAAAAAATATGAACAAACAGTCGATCAAACTCATCTATCCATCTATCCATCTATCCATCTATCTATCCATCCATCCATCCATCACTCCATCACTCCATCACTCCATCCATCCATGTATAACACAGGCCTAAAAACATTCACTTTTTCAAACAAAAACTTTTTTTTTTTTAACAAAAAGTTGTTTAAACTCATGTATCTATATATTCATCTATTCATCTATCTATCTATTTATCTATCTATCCATCCATCCATCCATCCATCCATCACTCCATCCATCCATGTATAACACAGGCCTAAAAACATTCACTTTTTCAAACAAAAACATATTTTTTTTAACAAAAAGTGGTTTAAACTCATGTATCTATATATTCATCTATTCATCTATCTATCCATCCATCCATCCATCCATCCATCACTCCATCACTCCATCCATCAATGTAACACAGGCCTAAAAAACATTCACTTTTTCAAACAAAAACATTTTTTTTAACAAAAACATTTTTTTTAACAAAAAGTTGTTTCAACTCATGTACCTATCTATCCATCCATCCATCCATCCATCCATCCATCCATCCATCCATCCATCCATCCATCCATCCATCCATCCATCCATCCATCCATCCATCCATCCATCACTCCATCCATCAATCTATCTATAGAAATAGACACTTACCTGTCAGCATTGGTGCTGTTTCAGCACTCGTGCTGATATGCACGGCAAATGCAACCATTTTGCATTGACAGGTGAACAGCTGGGGGAAAACTCAAGTTCAGTTTGCGTCAGGGCGTCTGCATGGATGCAGGGTCAAAGGCCAAAGGCCTGGCACGCTACCTCACCTAACCAGCTAAACCTACCCACCACCTGCACAAAAAAACAGAAAACAAAACCAAAAAACACTGACCACTGGCGGGACCTACACAGACCCTACCCAAAATATACCAGGATAGACCACCCCTATATAAAATAACCCTAGATACAACAGCAATTTATAAAATAGACCCCTGTTAAAAAAAAACAAATCTAAAAAATAAAGTGCAGTACCGTGTCTACACACCTGGTGGCGCTAGAGGCGCACCAAACCACCACCAGTCGACTAGCCATACATCAATTACTATATAAACCAAGTTTCGTACAGATAAAACACACCGTTGCAGATATATGGACAGTTAAGATTCGGCCAATCAGATGCCCTTTATGCAAATGAGGGTGGTTACTAATGAGGGTGAAAGTCGTTTTTACCTCCCTACCTATATGCCATTTTAACCCTAACCTAACCTAACCATAGCCCCAAACTAACCCTAAACCCAAACTAACCATTAGTCCAAAGACTACTTTCAATATTTAACACAAAACAATAAAAAAATATGAACAAACAGTCGATCAAACTCATCTATCCATCTATCCATCTATCCATCTATCCATCTATCTATCCATCCATCCATCCATCACTCCATCACTCCATCACTCCATCCATCCATGTATAACACAGGCCTAAAAACATTCACTTTTTCAAACAAAAACTTTTTTTTTTTTAACAAAAAGTTGTTTAAACTCATGTATCTATATATTCATCTATTCATCTATCTATCTATTTATCTATCTATCCATCCATCCATCCATCCATCCATCCATCACTCCATCACTCCATCCATCCATGTATAACACAGGCCTAAAAACATTCACTTTTTCAAACAAAAACATATTTTTTTTAACAAAAAGTGGTTTAAACTCATGTATCTATATATTCATCTATTCATCTATCTATCCATCCATCCATCCATCCATCCATCACTCCATCACTCCATCCATCAATGTAACACAGGCCTAAAAAACATTCACTTTTTCAAACAAAAACATTTTTTTTAACAAAAACATTTTTTTTAACAAAAAGTTGTTTCAACTCATGTACCTATCTATCCATCCATCCATCCATCCATCCATCCATCCATCCATCCATCCATCCATCCATCCATCCATCCATCACTCCATCCATCAATCTATCTATAGAAATAGACACTTACCTGTCAGCATTGGTGCTGTTTCAGCACTCGTGCTGATATGCACGGCAAATGCAACCATTTTGCATTGACAGGTGAACAGCTGGGGGAAAACTCAAGTTCAGTTTGCGTCAGGGCGTCTGCATGGATGCAGGGTCAAAGGCCAAAGGCCTGGCACGCTACCTCACCTAACCAGCTAAACCTACCCACCACCTGCACAAAAAAACAGAAAACAAAACCAAAAAACACTGACCACTGGCGGGACCTACACAGACCCTACCCAAAATATACCAGGATAGACCACCCCTATATAAAATAACCCTAGATACAACAGCAATTTATAAAATAGACCCCTGTTAAAAAAAAACAAATCTAAAAAATAAAGTGCAGTACCGTGTCTACACACCTGGTGGCGCTAGAGGCGCACCAAACCACCACCAGTCGACTAGCCATACATCAATTACTATATAAACCAAGTTTCGTACAGATAAAACACACCGTTGCAGATATATGGACAGTTAAGATTCGGCCAATCAGATGCCCTTTATGCAAATGAGGGTGGTTACTAATGAGGGTGAAAGTCGTTTTTACCTCCCTACCTAACCCTAACCCTAACCCTAACCCTAACCCTAACCCTAACCCCTGTTAAAAAAAAACAAATCTAAAAAATAAAGTGCAGTACCGTGTCTACACACCTGGTGGCGCTAGAGGCGCACCAAACCACCACCAGTCGACTAGCCATACATCAATTACTATATAAACCAAGTTTCGTACAGATAAAACACACCGTTGCAGATATATGGACAGTTAAGATTCGGCCAATCAGATGCCCTTTATGCAAATGAGGGTGGTTACTAATGAGGGTGAAAGTCGTTTTTACCTCCCTACCTATATGCCATTTTAACCCTAACCTAACCATAGCCTCAAACTAACCCTAAACCCAAACTAACCATTAGTCCAAAGACTACTTTCAATATTTAACACAAAACAATAAAAAAATATGAACAAACAGTCGATCAAACTCATCTATCCATCTATCCATCTATCCATCTATCTATCCATCCATCCATCCATCACTCCATCACTCCATCACTCCATCCATCCATGTATAACACAGGCCTAAAAACATTCACTTTTTCAAACAAAAACTTTTTTTTTTTTAACAAAAAGTTGTTTAAACTCATGTATCTATATATTCATCTATTCATCTATCTATCTATTTATCTATCTATCCATCCATCCATCCATCCATCCATCACTCCATCCATCCATGTATAACACAGGCCTAAAAACATTCACTTTTTCAAACAAAAACATATTTTTTTTAACAAAAAGTGGTTTAAACTCATGTATCTATATATTCATCTATTCATCTATCTATCCATCCATCCATCCATCCATCCATCACTCCATCACTCCATCCATCAATGTAACACAGGCCTAAAAAACATTCACTTTTTCAAACAAAAACATTTTTTTTAACAAAAACATTTTTTTTAACAAAAAGTTGTTTCAACTCATGTACCTATCTATCCATCCATCCATCCATCCATCCATCCATCCATCCATCCATCCATCCATCCATCCATCCATCCATCCATCCATCCATCCATCCATCCATCCATCACTCCATCCATCAATCTATCTATAGAAATAGACACTTACCTGTCAGCATTGGTGCTGTTTCAGCACTCGTGCTGATATGCACGGCAAATGCAACCATTTTGCATTGACAGGTGAACAGCTGGGGGAAAACTCAAGTTCAGTTTGCGTCAGGGCGTCTGCATGGATGCAGGGTCAAAGGCCAAAGGCCTGGCACGCTACCTCACCTAACCAGCTAAACCTACCCACCACCTGCACAAAAAAACAGAAAACAAAACCAAAAAACACTGACCACTGGCGGGACCTACACAGACCCTACCCAAAATATACCAGGATAGACCACCCCTATATAAAATAACCCTAGATACAACAGCAATTTATAAAATAGACCCCTGTTAAAAAAAAACAAATCTAAAAAATAAAGTGCAGTACCGTGTCTACACACCTGGTGGCGCTAGAGGCGCACCAAACCACCACCAGTCGACTAGCCATACATCAATTACTATATAAACCAAGTTTCGTACAGATAAAACACACCGTTGCAGATATATGGACAGTTAAGATTCGGCCAATCAGATGCCCTTTATGCAAATGAGGGTGGTTACTAATGAGGGTGAAAGTCGTTTTTACCTCCCTACCTATATGCCATTTTAACCCTAACCTAACCTAACCATAGCCCCAAACTAACCCTAAACCCAAACTAACCATTAGTCCAAAGACTACTTTCAATATTTAACACAAAACAATAAAAAAATATGAACAAACAGTCGATCAAACTCATCTATCCATCTATCCATCTATCCATCTATCCATCTATCTATCCATCCATCCATCCATCACTCCATCACTCCATCACTCCATCCATCCATGTATAACACAGGCCTAAAAACATTCACTTTTTCAAACAAAAACTTTTTTTTTTTTAACAAAAAGTTGTTTAAACTCATGTATCTATATATTCATCTATTCATCTATCTATCTATTTATCTATCTATCCATCCATCCATCCATCCATCCATCCATCACTCCATCACTCCATCCATCCATGTATAACACAGGCCTAAAAACATTCACTTTTTCAAACAAAAACATATTTTTTTTAACAAAAAGTGGTTTAAACTCATGTATCTATATATTCATCTATTCATCTATCTATCCATCCATCCATCCATCCATCCATCACTCCATCACTCCATCCATCAATGTAACACAGGCCTAAAAAACATTCACTTTTTCAAACAAAAACATTTTTTTTAACAAAAACATTTTTTTTAACAAAAAGTTGTTTCAACTCATGTACCTATCTATCCATCCATCCATCCATCCATCCATCCATCCATCCATCCATCCATCCATCCATCCATCCATCCATCACTCCATCCATCAATCTATCTATAGAAATAGACACTTACCTGTCAGCATTGGTGCTGTTTCAGCACTCGTGCTGATATGCACGGCAAATGCAACCATTTTGCATTGACAGGTGAACAGCTGGGGGAAAACTCAAGTTCAGTTTGCGTCAGGGCGTCTGCATGGATGCAGGGTCAAAGGCCAAAGGCCTGGCACGCTACCTCACCTAACCAGCTAAACCTACCCACCACCTGCACAAAAAAACAGAAAACAAAACCAAAAAACACTGACCACTGGCGGGACCTACACAGACCCTACCCAAAATATACCAGGATAGACCACCCCTATATAAAATAACCCTAGATACAACAGCAATTTATAAAATAGACCCCTGTTAAAAAAAAACAAATCTAAAAAATAAAGTGCAGTACCGTGTCTACACACCTGGTGGCGCTAGAGGCGCACCAAACCACCACCAGTCGACTAGCCATACATCAATTACTATATAAACCAAGTTTCGTACAGATAAAACACACCGTTGCAGATATATGGACAGTTAAGATTCGGCCAATCAGATGCCCTTTATGCAAATGAGGGTGGTTACTAATGAGGGTGAAAGTCGTTTTTACCTCCCTACCTAACCCTAACCCTAACCCTAACCCTAACCCTAACCCTAACCCCTGTTAAAAAAAAACAAATCTAAAAAATAAAGTGCAGTACCGTGTCTACACACCTGGTGGCGCTAGAGGCGCACCAAACCACCACCAGTCGACTAGCCATACATCAATTACTATATAAACCAAGTTTCGTACAGATAAAACACACCGTTGCAGATATATGGACAGTTAAGATTCGGCCAATCAGATGCCCTTTATGCAAATGAGGGTGGTTACTAATGAGGGTGAAAGTCGTTTTTACCTCCCTACCTATATGCCATTTTAACCCTAACCTAACCATAGCCTCAAACTAACCCTAAACCCAAACTAACCATTAGTCCAAAGACTACTTTCAATATTTAACACAAAACAATAAAAAAATATGAACAAACAGTCGATCAAACTCATCTATCCATCTATCCATCTATCCATCTATCTATCCATCCATCCATCCATCACTCCATCACTCCATCACTCCATCCATCCATGTATAACACAGGCCTAAAAACATTCACTTTTTCAAACAAAAACTTTTTTTTTTTTAACAAAAAGTTGTTTAAACTCATGTATCTATATATTCATCTATTCATCTATCTATCTATTTATCTATCTATCCATCCATCCATCCATCCATCCATCACTCCATCCATCCATGTATAACACAGGCCTAAAAACATTCACTTTTTCAAACAAAAACATATTTTTTTTAACAAAAAGTGGTTTAAACTCATGTATCTATATATTCATCTATTCATCTATCTATCCATCCATCCATCCATCCATCCATCACTCCATCACTCCATCCATCAATGTAACACAGGCCTAAAAAACATTCACTTTTTCAAACAAAAACATTTTTTTTAACAAAAACATTTTTTTTAACAAAAAGTTGTTTCAACTCATGTACCTATCTATCCATCCATCCATCCATCCATCCATCCATCCATCCATCCATCCATCCATCCATCCATCCATCCATCCATCCATCCATCCATCCATCCATCCATCACTCCATCCATCAATCTATCTATAGAAATAGACACTTACCTGTCAGCATTGGTGCTGTTTCAGCACTCGTGCTGATATGCACGGCAAATGCAACCATTTTGCATTGACAGGTGAACAGCTGGGGGAAAACTCAAGTTCAGTTTGCGTCAGGGCGTCTGCATGGATGCAGGGTCAAAGGCCAAAGGCCTGGCACGCTACCTCACCTAACCAGCTAAACCTACCCACCACCTGCACAAAAAAACAGAAAACAAAACCAAAAAACACTGACCACTGGCGGGACCTACACAGACCCTACCCAAAATATACCAGGATAGACCACCCCTATATAAAATAACCCTAGATACAACAGCAATTTATAAAATAGACCCCTGTTAAAAAAAAACAAATCTAAAAAATAAAGTGCAGTACCGTGTCTACACACCTGGTGGCGCTAGAGGCGCACCAAACCACCACCAGTCGACTAGCCATACATCAATTACTATATAAACCAAGTTTCGTACAGATAAAACACACCGTTGCAGATATATGGACAGTTAAGATTCGGCCAATCAGATGCCCTTTATGCAAATGAGGGTGGTTACTAATGAGGGTGAAAGTCGTTTTTACCTCCCTACCTATATGCCATTTTAACCCTAACCTAACCTAACCATAGCCCCAAACTAACCCTAAACCCAAACTAACCATTAGTCCAAAGACTACTTTCAATATTTAACACAAAACAATAAAAAAATATGAACAAACAGTCGATCAAACTCATCTATCCATCTATCCATCTATCCATCTATCCATCTATCTATCCATCCATCCATCCATCACTCCATCACTCCATCACTCCATCCATCCATGTATAACACAGGCCTAAAAACATTCACTTTTTCAAACAAAAACTTTTTTTTTTTTAACAAAAAGTTGTTTAAACTCATGTATCTATATATTCATCTATTCATCTATCTATCTATTTATCTATCTATCCATCCATCCATCCATCCATCCATCCATCACTCCATCACTCCATCCATCCATGTATAACACAGGCCTAAAAACATTCACTTTTTCAAACAAAAACATATTTTTTTTAACAAAAAGTGGTTTAAACTCATGTATCTATATATTCATCTATTCATCTATCTATCCATCCATCCATCCATCCATCCATCACTCCATCACTCCATCCATCAATGTAACACAGGCCTAAAAAACATTCACTTTTTCAAACAAAAACATTTTTTTTAACAAAAACATTTTTTTTAACAAAAAGTTGTTTCAACTCATGTACCTATCTATCCATCCATCCATCCATCCATCCATCCATCCATCCATCCATCCATCCATCCATCCATCCATCCATCACTCCATCCATCAATCTATCTATAGAAATAGACACTTACCTGTCAGCATTGGTGCTGTTTCAGCACTCGTGCTGATATGCACGGCAAATGCAACCATTTTGCATTGACAGGTGAACAGCTGGGGGAAAACTCAAGTTCAGTTTGCGTCAGGGCGTCTGCATGGATGCAGGGTCAAAGGCCAAAGGCCTGGCACGCTACCTCACCTAACCAGCT
The DNA here is from genome assembly GCF_965113295.1 of Leuciscus leuciscus. Taxonomy (NCBI): domain Eukaryota; kingdom Metazoa; phylum Chordata; class Actinopteri; order Cypriniformes; family Leuciscidae; genus Leuciscus; species Leuciscus leuciscus. Next base: position 38,609 of record NW_028118410.1, read on the forward strand.
AAACCTACCCACCACCTGCACAAAAAAACAGAAAACAAAACCAAAAAACACTGACCACTGGCGGGACCTACACAGACCCTACCCAAAATATACCAGGATAGACCACCCCTATATAAAATAACCCTAGATACAACAGCAATTTATAAAATAGACCCCTGTTAAAAAAAAACAAATCTAAAAAATAAAGTGCAGTACCGTGTCTACACACCTGGTGGCGCTAGAGGCGCACCAAACCACCACCAGTCGACTAGCCATACATCAATTACTATATAAACCAAGTTTCGTACAGATAAAACACACCGTTGCAGATATATGGACAGTTAAGATTCGGCCAATCAGATGCCCTTTATGCAAATGAGGGTGGTTACTAATGAGGGTGAAAGTCGTTTTTACCTCCCTACCTAACCCTAACCCTAACCCTAACCCTAACCCTAACCCTAACCCCTGTTAAAAAAAAACAAATCTAAAAAATAAAGTGCAGTACCGTGTCTACACACCTGGTGGCGCTAGAGGCGCACCAAACCACCACCAGTCGACTAGCCATACATCAATTACTATATAAACCAAGTTTCGTACAGATAAAACACACCGTTGCAGATATATGGACAGTTAAGATTCGGCCAATCAGATGCCCTTTATGCAAATGAGGGTGGTTACTAATGAGGGTGAAAGTCGTTTTTACCTCCCTACCTATATGCCATTTTAACCCTAACCTAACCATAGCCTCAAACTAACCCTAAACCCAAACTAACCATTAGTCCAAAGACTACTTTCAATATTTAACACAAAACAATAAAAAAATATGAACAAACAGTCGATCAAACTCATCTATCCATCTATCCATCTATCCATCTATCTATCCATCCATCCATCCATCACTCCATCACTCCATCACTCCATCCATCCATGTATAACACAGGCCTAAAAACATTCACTTTTTCAAACAAAAACTTTTTTTTTTTTAACAAAAAGTTGTTTAAACTCATGTATCTATATATTCATCTATTCATCTATCTATCTATTTATCTATCTATCCATCCATCCATCCATCCATCCATCACTCCATCCATCCATGTATAACACAGGCCTAAAAACATTCACTTTTTCAAACAAAAACATATTTTTTTTAACAAAAAGTGGTTTAAACTCATGTATCTATATATTCATCTATTCATCTATCTATCCATCCATCCATCCATCCATCCATCACTCCATCACTCCATCCATCAATGTAACACAGGCCTAAAAAACATTCACTTTTTCAAACAAAAACATTTTTTTTAACAAAAACATTTTTTTTAACAAAAAGTTGTTTCAACTCATGTACCTATCTATCCATCCATCCATCCATCCATCCATCCATCCATCCATCCATCCATCCATCCATCCATCCATCCATCCATCCATCCATCCATCCATCCATCCATCACTCCATCCATCAATCTATCTATAGAAATAGACACTTACCTGTCAGCATTGGTGCTGTTTCAGCACTCGTGCTGATATGCACGGCAAATGCAACCATTTTGCATTGACAGGTGAACAGCTGGGGGAAAACTCAAGTTCAGTTTGCGTCAGGGCGTCTGCATGGATGCAGGGTCAAAGGCCAAAGGCCTGGCACGCTACCTCACCTAACCAGCTAAACCTACCCACCACCTGCACAAAAAAACAGAAAACAAAACCAAAAAACACTGACCACTGGCGGGACCTACACAGACCCTACCCAAAATATACCAGGATAGACCACCCCTATATAAAATAACCCTAGATACAACAGCAATTTATAAAATAGACCCCTGTTAAAAAAAAACAAATCTAAAAAATAAAGTGCAGTACCGTGTCTACACACCTGGTGGCGCTAGAGGCGCACCAAACCACCACCAGTCGACTAGCCATACATCAATTACTATATAAACCAAGTTTCGTACAGATAAAACACACCGTTGCAGATATATGGACAGTTAAGATTCGGCCAATCAGATGCCCTTTATGCAAATGAGGGTGGTTACTAATGAGGGTGAAAGTCGTTTTTACCTCCCTACCTATATGCCATTTTAACCCTAACCTAACCTAACCATAGCCCCAAACTAACCCTAAACCCAAACTAACCATTAGTCCAAAGACTACTTTCAATATTTAACACAAAACAATAAAAAAATATGAACAAACAGTCGATCAAACTCATCTATCCATCTATCCATCTATCCATCTATCCATCTATCTATCCATCCATCCATCCATCACTCCATCACTCCATCACTCCATCCATCCATGTATAACACAGGCCTAAAAACATTCACTTTTTCAAACAAAAACTTTTTTTTTTTTAACAAAAAGTTGTTTAAACTCATGTATCTATATATTCATCTATTCATCTATCTATCTATTTATCTATCTATCCATCCATCCATCCATCCATCCATCCATCACTCCATCACTCCATCCATCCATGTATAACACAGGCCTAAAAACATTCACTTTTTCAAACAAAAACATATTTTTTTTAACAAAAAGTGGTTTAAACTCATGTATCTATATATTCATCTATTCATCTATCTATCCATCCATCCATCCATCCATCCATCACTCCATCACTCCATCCATCAATGTAACACAGGCCTAAAAAACATTCACTTTTTCAAACAAAAACATTTTTTTTAACAAAAACATTTTTTTTAACAAAAAGTTGTTTCAACTCATGTACCTATCTATCCATCCATCCATCCATCCATCCATCCATCCATCCATCCATCCATCCATCCATCCATCCATCCATCACTCCATCCATCAATCTATCTATAGAAATAGACACTTACCTGTCAGCATTGGTGCTGTTTCAGCACTCGTGCTGATATGCACGGCAAATGCAACCATTTTGCATTGACAGGTGAACAGCTGGGGGAAAACTCAAGTTCAGTTTGCGTCAGGGCGTCTGCATGGATGCAGGGTCAAAGGCCAAAGGCCTGGCACGCTACCTCACCTAACCAGCTAAACCTACCCACCACCTGCACAAAAAAACAGAAAACAAAACCAAAAAACACTGACCACTGGCGGGACCTACACAGACCCTACCCAAAATATACCAGGATAGACCACCCCTATATAAAATAACCCTAGATACAACAGCAATTTATAAAATAGACCCCTGTTAAAAAAAAACAAATCTAAAAAATAAAGTGCAGTACCGTGTCTACACACCTGGTGGCGCTAGAGGCGCACCAAACCACCACCAGTCGACTAGCCATACATCAATTACTATATAAACCAAGTTTCGTACAGATAAAACACACCGTTGCAGATATATGGACAGTTAAGATTCGGCCAATCAGATGCCCTTTATGCAAATGAGGGTGGTTACTAATGAGGGTGAAAGTCGTTTTTACCTCCCTACCTAACCCTAACCCTAACCCTAACCCTAACCCTAACCCTAACCCTAACCCTAACCTAACCCTAACCTAACCCTGGCACGCTACCTCACCTAACCAGCTAAACCTACCCACCACCTGCACAAAAAAACAGAAAACAAAACCAAAAAACACTGACCACTGGCGGGACCTACACAGACCCTACCCAAAATATACCAGGATAGACCACCCCTATATAAAATAACCCTAGATACAACAGCAATTTATAAAATAGACCCCTGTTAAAAAAAAACAAATCTAAAAAATAAAGTGCAGTACCGTGTCTACACACCTGGTGGCGCTAGAGGCGCACCAAACCACCACCAGTCGACTAGCCATACATCAATTACTATATAAACCAAGTTTCGTACAGATAAAACACACCGTTGCAGATATATGGACAGTTAAGATTCGGCCAATCAGATGCCCTTTATGCAAATGAGGGTGGTTACTAATGAGGGTGAAAGTCGTTTTTACCTCCCTACCTATATGCCATTTTAACCCTAACCTAACCATAGCCTAACCTAACCATAGCCCCAAACTAACCCTAAACCCAAACTAACCATTAGTCCAAAGACTACTTTCAATATTTAACACAAAACAATAAAAAAATATGAACAAACAGTCGATCAAACTCATCTATCCATCTATCCATCTATCCATCTATCCATCTATCTATCCATCCATCCATCCATCCATCCATCACTCCATCACTCCATCCATCCATGTATAACACAGGCCTAAAAACATTCACTTTTTCAAACAAAAACTTTTTTTTTTTTAACAAAAAGTTGTTTAAACTCATGTATCTATATATTCATCTATTCATCTATCTATCTATTTATCTATCTATCCATCCATCCATCCATCCATCCATCACTCCATCCATCCATGTATAACACAGGCCTAAAAACATTCACTTTTTCAAACAAAAACATATTTTTTTTAACAAAAAGTGGTTTAAACTCATGTATCTATATATTCATCTATTCATCTATCTATCCATCCATCCATCCATCCATCCATCACTCCATCACTCCATCCATCAATGTAACACAGGCCTAAAAAACATTCACTTTTTCAAACAAAAACATTTTTTTTAACAAAAACATTTTTTTTAACAAAAAGTTGTTTCAACTCATGTACCTATCTATCCATCCATCCATCCATCCATCCATCCATCCATCCATCCATCCATCCATCACTCCATCCATCAATCTATCTATAGAAATAGACACTTACCTGTCAGCATTGGTGCTGTTTCAGCACTCGTGCTGATATGCACGGCAAATGCAACCATTTTGCATTGACAGGTGAACAGCTGGGGGAAAACTCAAGTTCAGTTTGCGTCAGGGCGTCTGCATGGATGCAGGGTCAAAGGCCAAAGGCCTGGCACGCTACCTCACCTAACCAGCTAAACCTACCCACCACCTGCACAAAAAAACAGAAAACAAAACCAAAAAACACTGACCACTGGCGGGACCTACACAGACCCTACCCAAAATATACCAGGATAGACCACCCCTATATAAAATAACCCTAGATACAACAGCAATTTATAAAATAGACCCCTGTTAAAAAAAAACAAATCTAAAAAATAAAGTGCAGTACCGTGTCTACACACCTGGTGGCGCTAGAGGCGCACCAAACCACCACCAGTCGACTAGCCATACATCAATTACTATATAAACCAAGTTTCGTACAGATAAAACACACCGTTGCAGATATATGGACAGTTAAGATTCGGCCAATCAGATGCCCTTTATGCAAATGAGGGTGGTTACTAATGAGGGTGAAAGTCGTTTTTACCTCCCTACCTATATGCCATTTTAACCCTAACCTAACCATAGCCTAACCTAACCATAGCCCCAAACTAACCCTAAACCCAAACTAACCATTAGTCCAAAGACTACTTTCAATATTTAACACAAAACAATAAAAAAATATGAACAAACAGTCGATCAAACTCATCTATCCATCTATCCATCTATCCATCTATCCATCTATCTATCCATCCATCCATCCATCCATCCATCACTCCATCACTCCATCCATCCATGTATAACACAGGCCTAAAAACATTCACTTTTTCAAACAAAAACTTTTTTTTTTTTAACAAAAAGTTGTTTAAACTCATGTATCTATATATTCATCTATTCATCTATCTATCTATTTATCTATCTATCCATCCATCCATCCATCCATCCATCACTCCATCCATCCATGTATAACACAGGCCTAAAAACATTCACTTTTTCAAACAAAAACATATTTTTTTTAACAAAAAGTGGTTTAAACTCATGTATCTATATATTCATCTATTCATCTATCTATCCATCCATCCATCCATCCATCCATCACTCCATCACTCCATCCATCAATGTAACACAGGCCTAAAAAACATTCACTTTTTCAAACAAAAACATTTTTTTTAACAAAAACATTTTTTTTAACAAAAAGTTGTTTCAACTCATGTACCTATCTATCCATCCATCCATCCATCCATCCATCCATCCATCCATCCATCCATCCATCCATCACTCCATCCATCAATCTATCTATAGAAATAGACACTTACCTGTCAGCATTGGTGCTGTTTCAGCACTCGTGCTGATATGCACGGCAAATGCAACCATTTTGCATTGACAGGTGAACAGCTGGGGGAAAACTCAAGTTCAGTTTGCGTCAGGGCGTCTGCATGGATGCAGGGTCAAAGGCCAAAGGCCTGGCACGCTACCTCACCTAACCAGCTAAACCTACCCACCACCTGCACAAAAAAACAGAAAACAAAACCAAAAAACACTGACCACTGGCGGGACCTACACAGACCCTACCCAAAATATACCAGGATAGACCACCCCTATATAAAATAACCCTAGATACAACAGCAATTTATAAAATAGACCCCTGTTAAAAAAAAACAAATCTAAAAAATAAAGTGCAGTACCGTGTCTACACACCTGGTGGCGCTAGAGGCGCACCAAACCACCACCAGTCGACTAGCCATACATCAATTACTATATAAACCAAGTTTCGTACAGATAAAACACACCGTTGCAGATATATGGACAGTTAAGATTCGGCCAATCAGATGCCCTTTATGCAAATGAGGGTGGTTACTAATGAGGGTGAAAGTCGTTTTTACCTCCCTACCTATATGCCATTTTAACCCTAACCTAACCATAGCCTAACCTAACCATAGCCCCAAACTAACCCTAAACCCAAACTAACCATTAGTCCAAAGACTACTTTCAATATTTAACACAAAACAATAAAAAAATATGAACAAACAGTCGATCAAACTCATCTATCCATCTATCCATCTATCCATCTATCCATCTATCTATCCATCCATCCATCCATCCATCCATCACTCCATCACTCCATCCATCCATGTATAACACAGGCCTAAAAACATTCACTTTTTCAAACAAAAACTTTTTTTTTTTTAACAAAAAGTTGTTTAAACTCATGTATCTATATATTCATCTATTCATCTATCTATCTATTTATCTATCTATCCATCCATCCATCCATCCATCCATCACTCCATCCATCCATGTATAACACAGGCCTAAAAACATTCACTTTTTCAAACAAAAACATATTTTTTTTAACAAAAAGTGGTTTAAACTCATGTATCTATATATTCATCTATTCATCTATCTATCCATCCATCCATCCATCCATCCATCACTCCATCACTCCATCCATCAATGTAACACAGGCCTAAAAAACATTCACTTTTTCAAACAAAAACATTTTTTTTAACAAAAACATTTTTTTTAACAAAAAGTTGTTTCAACTCATGTACCTATCTATCCATCCATCCATCCATCCATCCATCCATCCATCCATCCATCCATCCATCCATCACTCCATCCATCAATCTATCTATAGAAATAGACACTTACCTGTCAGCATTGGTGCTGTTTCAGCACTCGTGCTGATATGCACGGCAAATGCAACCATTTTGCATTGACAGGTGAACAGCTGGGGGAAAACTCAAGTTCAGTTTGCGTCAGGGCGTCTGCATGGATGCAGGGTCAAAGGCCAAAGGCCTGGCACGCTACCTCACCTAACCAGCTAAACCTACCCACCACCTGCACAAAAAAACAGAAAACAAAACCAAAAAACACTGACCACTGGCGGGACCTACACAGACCCTACCCAAAATATACCAGGATAGACCACCCCTATATAAAATAACCCTAGATACAACAGCAATTTATAAAATAGACCCCTGTTAAAAAAAAACAAATCTAAAAAATAAAGTGCAGTACCGTGTCTACACACCTGGTGGCGCTAGAGGCGCACCAAACCACCACCAGTCGACTAGCCATACATCAATTACTATATAAACCAAGTTTCGTACAGATAAAACACACCGTTGCAGATATATGGACAGTTAAGATTCGGCCAATCAGATGCCCTTTATGCAAATGAGGGTGGTTACTAATGAGGGTGAAAGTCGTTTTTACCTCCCTACCCTATATGCCATTTTAACCCTAACCTAACCATAGCCTCAAACTAACCCTAAACCCAAACTAACCATTAGTCCAAAGACTACTTTCAATATTTAACACAAAACAATAAAAAAATATGAACAAACAGTCGATCAAACTCATCTATCCATCTATCCATCTATCCATCTATCCATCTATCTATCCATCCATCCATCCATCACTCCATCACTCCATCACTCCATCCATCCATGTATAACACAGGCCTAAAAACATTCACTTTTTCAAACAAAAACTTTTTTTTTTTTAACAAAAAGTTGTTTAAACTCATGTATCTATATATTCATCTATTCATCTATCTATCTATTTATCTATCTATCCATCCATCCATCCATCCATCCATCCATCACTCCATCCATCCATGTATAACACAGGCCTAAAAACATTCACTTTTTCAAACAAAAACATATTTTTTTTAACAAAAAGTGGTTTAAACTCATGTATCTATATATTCATCTATTCATCTATCTATCCATCCATCCATCCATCCATCCATCACTCCATCACTCCATCCATCAATGTAACACAGGCCTAAAAAACATTCACTTTTTCAAACAAAAACATTTTTTTTAACAAAAACATTTTTTTTAACAAAAAGTTGTTTCAACTCATGTACCTATCTATCCATCCATCCATCCATCCATCCATCCATCCATCCATCCATCCATCCATCCATCCATCCATCCATCCATCACTCCATCCATCAATCTATCTATAGAAATAGACACTTACCTGTCAGCATTGGTGCTGTTTCAGCACTCGTGCTGATATGCACGGCAAATGCAACCATTTTGCATTGACAGGTGAACAGCTGGGGGAAAACTCAAGTTCAGTTTGCGTCAGGGCGTCTGCATGGATGCAGGGTCAAAGGCCAAAGGCCTGGCACGCTACCTCACCTAACCAGCTAAACCTACCCACCACCTGCACAAAAAAAACAGAAAACAAAACCAAAAAACACTGACCACTGGCGGGACCTACACAGACCCTACCCAAAATATACCAGGATAGACCACCCCTATATAAAATAACCCTAGATACAACAGCAATTTATAAAATAGACCCCTGTTAAAAAAAAACAAATCTAAAAAATAAAGTGCAGTACCGTGTCTACACACCTGGTGGCGCTAGAGGCGCACCAAACCACCACCAGTCGACTAGCCATACATCAATTACTATATAAACCAAGTTTCGTACAGATAAAACACACCGTTGCAGATATATGGACAGTTAAGATTCGGCCAATCAGATGCCCTTTATGCAAATGAGGGTGGTTACTAATGAGGGTGAAAGTCGTTTTTACCTCCCTACCTATATGCCATTTTAACCCTAACCTAACCATAGCCTCAAACTAACCCTAAACCCAAACTAACCATTAGTCCAAAGACTACTTTCAATATTTAACACAAAACAATAAAAAAATATGAACAAACAGTCGATCAAACTCATCTATCCATCTATCCATCTATCCATCTATCCATCTATCTATCCATCCATCCATCCATCACTCCATCACTCCATCACTCCATCCATCCATGTATAACACAGGCCTAAAAACATTCACTTTTTCAAACAAAAACTTTTTTTTTTTTAACAAAAAGTTGTTTAAACTCATGTATCTATATATTCATCTATTCATCTATCTATCTATTTATCTATCTATCCATCCATCCATCCATCCATCCATCACTCCATCCATCCATGTATAACACAGGCCTAAAAACATTCACTTTTTCAAACAAAAACATATTTTTTTTAACAAAAAGTGGTTTAAACTCATGTATCTATATATTCATCTATTCATCTATCTATCCATCCATCCATCCATCCATCCATCACTCCATCACTCCATCCATCAATGTAACACAGGCCTAAAAAACATTCACTTTTTCAAACAAAAACATTTTTTTTAACAAAAACATTTTTTTTAACAAAAAGTTGTTTCAACTCATGTACCTATCTATCCATCCATCCATCCATCCATCCATCCATCCATCCATCCATCCATCCATCCATCCATCCATCCATCCATCACTCCATCCATCAATCTATCTATAGAAATAGACACTTACCTGTCAGCATTGGTGCTGTTTCAGCACTCGTGCTGATATGCACGGCAAATGCAACCATTTTGCATTGACAGGTGAACAGCTGGGGGAAAACTCAAGTTCAGTTTGCGTCAGGGCGTCTGCATGGATGCAGGGTCAAAGGCCAAAGGCCTGGCACGCTACCTCACCTAACCAGCTAAACCTACCCACCACCTGCACAAAAAAAACAGAAAACAAAACCAAAAAACACTGACCACTGGCGGGACCTACACAGACCCTACCCAAAATATACCAGGATAGACCACCCCTATATAAAATAACCCTAGATACAACAGCAATTTATAAAATAGACCCCTGTTAAAAAAAAACAAATCTAAAAAATAAAGTGCAGTACCGTGTCTACACACCTGGTGGCGCTAGAGGCGCACCAAACCACCACCAGTCGACTAGCCATACATCAATTACTATATAAACCAAGTTTCGTACAGATAAAACACACCGTTGCAGATATATGGACAGTTAAGATTCGGCCAATCAGATGCCCTTTATGCAAATGAGGGTGGTTACTAATGAGGGTGAAAGTCGTTTTTACCTCCCTACCTATATGCCATTTTAACCCTAACCTAACCATAGCCTCAAACTAACCCTAAACCCAAACTAACCATTAGTCCAAAGACTACTTTCAATATTTAACACAAAACAATAAAAAAATATGAACAAACAGTCGATCAAACTCATCTATCCATCTATCCATCTATCCATCTATCCATCTATCTATCCATCCATCCATCCATCACTCCATCACTCCATCACTCCATCCATCCATGTATAACACAGGCCTAAAAACATTCACTTTTTCAAACAAAAACTTTTTTTTTTTTAACAAAAAGTTGTTTAAACTCATGTATCTATATATTCATCTATTCATCTATCTATCTATTTATCTATCTATCCATCCATCCATCCATCCATCCATCACTCCATCCATCCATGTATAACACAGGCCTAAAAACATTCACTTTTTCAAACAAAAACATATTTTTTTTAACAAAAAGTGGTTTAAACTCATGTATCTATATATTCATCTATTCATCTATCTATCCATCCATCCATCCATCCATCCATCACTCCATCACTCCATCCATCAATGTAACACAGGCCTAAAAAACATTCACTTTTTCAAACAAAAACATTTTTTTTAACAAAAACATTTTTTTTAACAAAAAGTTGTTTCAACTCATGTACCTATCTATCCATCCATCCATCCATCCATCCATCCATCCATCCATCCATCCATCCATCCATCCATCCATCCATCACTCCATCCATCAATCTATCTATAGAAATAGACACTTACCTGTCAGCATTGGTGCTGTTTCAGCACTCGTGCTGATATGCACGGCAAATGCAACCATTTTGCATTGACAGGTGAACAGCTGGGGGAAAACTCAAGTTCAGTTTGCGTCAGGGCGTCTGCATGGATGCAGGGTCAAAGGCCAAAGGCCTGGCACGCTACCTCACCTAACCAGCTAAACCTACCCACCACCTGCACAAAAAAACAGAAAACAAAACCAAAAAACACTGACCACTGGCGGGACCTACACAGACCCTACCCAAAATATACCAGGATAGACCACCCCTATATAAAATAACCCTAGATACAACAGCAATTTATAAAATAGACCCCTGTTAAAAAAAAACAAATCTAAAAAATAAAGTGCAGTACCGTGTCTACACACCTGGTGGCGCTAGAGGCGCACCAAACCACCACCAGTCGACTAGCCATACATCAATTACTATATAAACCAAGTTTCGTACAGATAAAACACACCGTTGCAGATATATGGACAGTTAAGATTCGGCCAATCAGATGCCCTTTATGCAAATGAGGGTGGTTACTAATGAGGGTGAAAGTCGTTTTTACCTCCCTACCTAACCCTAACCCTAACCTAACCCTAACCCTAACCCTAACCTGTTAAAAAAAAACAAATCTAAAAAATAAAGTGCAGTACCGTGTCTACACACCTGGTGGCGCTAGAGGCGCACCAAACCACCACCAGTCGACTAGCCATACATCAATTACTATATAAACCAAGTTTCGTACAGATAAAACACACCGTTGCAGATATATGGACAGTTAAGATTCGGCCAATCAGATGCCCTTTATGCAAATGAGGGTGGTTACTAATGAGGGTGAAAGTCGTTTTTACCTCCCTACCTATATGCCATTTTAACCCTAACCTAACCTAACCATAGCCCCAAACTAACCCTAAACCCAAACTAACCATTAGTCCAAAGACTACTTTCAATATTTAACACAAAACAATAAAAAAATATGAACAAACAGTCGATCAAACTCATCTATCCATCTATCCATCTATCCATCTATCCATCTATCTATCCATCCATCCATCCATCACTCCATCACTCCATCACTCCATCCATCCATGTATAACACAGGCCTAAAAACATTCACTTTTTCAAACAAAAACTTTTTTTTTTTTAACAAAAAGTTGTTTAAACTCATGTATCTATATATTCATCTATTCATCTATCTATCTATCTATTTATCTATCTATCCATCCATCCATCCATCCATCCATCCATCACTCCATCACTCCATCCATCCATGTATAACACAGGCCTAAAAACATTCACTTTTTCAAACAAAAACATATTTTTTTTAACAAAAAGTGGTTTAAACTCATGTATCTATATATTCATCTATTCATCTATCTATCCATCCATCCATCCATCCATCCATCACTCCATCACTCCATCCATCAATGTAACACAGGCCTAAAAAACATTCACTTTTTCAAACAAAAACATTTTTTTTAACAAAAACATTTTTTTTAACAAAAAGTTGTTTCAACTCATGTACCTATCTATCCATCCATCCATCCATCCATCCATCCATCCATCCATCCATCCATCCATCCATCCATCCATCCATCACTCCATCCATCAATCTATCTATAGAAATAGACACTTACCTGTCAGCATTGGTGCTGTTTCAGCACTCGTGCTGATATGCACGGCAAATGCAACCATTTTGCATTGACAGGTGAACAGCTGGGGGAAAACTCAAGTTCAGTTTGCGTCAGGGCGTCTGCATGGATGCAGGGTCAAAGGCCAAAGGCCTGGCACGCTACCTCACCTAACCAGCTAAACCTACCCACCACCTGCACAAAAAAACAGAAAACAAAACCAAAAAACACTGACCACTGGCGGGACCTACACAGACCCTACCCAAAATATACCAGGATAGACCACCCCTATATAAAATAACCCTAGATACAACAGCAATTTATAAAATAGACCCCTGTTAAAAAAAAACAAATCTAAAAAATAAAGTGCAGTACCGTGTCTACACACCTGGTGGCGCTAGAGGCGCACCAAACCACCACCAGTCGACTAGCCATACATCAATTACTATATAAACCAAGTTTCGTACAGATAAAACACACCGTTGCAGATATATGGACAGTTAAGATTCGGCCAATCAGATGCCCTTTATGCAAATGAGGGTGGTTACTAATGAGGGTGAAAGTCGTTTTTACCTCCCTACCTAACCCTAACCCTAACCCTAACTAATGAGGGTGAAAGTCGTTTTTACCTCCCTACCTATATGCCATTTTAACCCTAACCTAACCATAGCCTCAAACTAACCCTAAACCCAAACTAACCATTAGTCCAAAGACTACTTTCAATATTTAACACAAAACAATAAAAAAATATGAACAAACAGTCGATCAAACTCATCTATCCATCTATCCATCTATCCATCTATCTATCCATCCATCCATCCATCACTCCATCACTCCATCACTCCATCCATCCATGTATAACACAGGCCTAAAAACATTCACTTTTTCAAACAAAAACTTTTTTTTTTTTAACAAAAAGTTGTTTAAACTCATGTATCTATATATTCATCTATTCATCTATCTATCTATTTATCTATCTATCCATCCATCCATCCATCCATCCATCACTCCATCCATCCATGTATAACACAGGCCTAAAAACATTCACTTTTTCAAACAAAAACATATTTTTTTTAACAAAAAGTGGTTTAAACTCATGTATCTATATATTCATCTATTCATCTATCTATCCATCCATCCATCCATCCATCCATCACTCCATCACTCCATCCATCAATGTAACACAGGCCTAAAAAACATTCACTTTTTCAAACAAAAACATTTTTTTTAACAAAAACATTTTTTTTAACAAAAAGTTGTTTCAACTCATGTACCTATCTATCCATCCATCCATCCATCCATCCATCCATCCATCCATCCATCCATCCATCCATCCATCCATCCATCCATCCATCCATCCATCCATCCATCCATCACTCCATCCATCAATCTATCTATAGAAATAGACACTTACCTGTCAGCATTGGTGCTGTTTCAGCACTCGTGCTGATATGCACGGCAAATGCAACCATTTTGCATTGACAGGTGAACAGCTGGGGGAAAACTCAAGTTCAGTTTGCGTCAGGGCGTCTGCATGGATGCAGGGTCAAAGGCCAAAGGCCTGGCACGCTACCTCACCTAACCAGCTAAACCTACCCACCACCTGCACAAAAAAACAGAAAACAAAACCAAAAAACACTGACCACTGGCGGGACCTACACAGACCCTACCCAAAATATACCAGGATAGACCACCCCTATATAAAATAACCCTAGATACAACAGCAATTTATAAAATAGACCCCTGTTAAAAAAAAACAAATCTAAAAAATAAAGTGCAGTACCGTGTCTACACACCTGGTGGCGCTAGAGGCGCACCAAACCACCACCAGTCGACTAGCCATACATCAATTACTATATAAACCAAGTTTCGTACAGATAAAACACACCGTTGCAGATATATGGACAGTTAAGATTCGGCCAATCAGATGCCCTTTATGCAAATGAGGGTGGTTACTAATGAGGGTGAAAGTCGTTTTTACCTCCCTACCTATATGCCATTTTAACCCTAACCTAACCTAACCATAGCCCCAAACTAACCCTAAACCCAAACTAACCATTAGTCCAAAGACTACTTTCAATATTTAACACAAAACAATAAAAAAATATGAACAAACAGTCGATCAAACTCATCTATCCATCTATCCATCTATCCATCTATCCATCTATCTATCCATCCATCCATCCATCACTCCATCACTCCATCACTCCATCCATCCATGTATAACACAGGCCTAAAAACATTCACTTTTTCAAACAAAAACTTTTTTTTTTTTAACAAAAAGTTGTTTAAACTCATGTATCTATATATTCATCTATTCATCTATCTATCTATTTATCTATCTATCCATCCATCCATCCATCCATCCATCCATCACTCCATCACTCCATCCATCCATGTATAACACAGGCCTAAAAACATTCACTTTTTCAAACAAAAACATATTTTTTTTAACAAAAAGTGGTTTAAACTCATGTATCTATATATTCATCTATTCATCTATCTATCCATCCATCCATCCATCCATCCATCACTCCATCACTCCATCCATCAATGTAACACAGGCCTAAAAAACATTCACTTTTTCAAACAAAAACATTTTTTTTAACAAAAACATTTTTTTTAACAAAAAGTTGTTTCAACTCATGTACCTATCTATCCATCCATCCATCCATCCATCCATCCATCCATCCATCCATCCATCCATCCATCCATCCATCCATCACTCCATCCATCAATCTATCTATAGAAATAGACACTTACCTGTCAGCATTGGTGCTGTTTCAGCACTCGTGCTGATATGCACGGCAAATGCAACCATTTTGCATTGACAGGTGAACAGCTGGGGGAAAACTCAAGTTCAGTTTGCGTCAGGGCGTCTGCATGGATGCAGGGTCAAAGGCCAAAGGCCTGGCACGCTACCTCACCTAACCAGCTAAACCTACCCACCACCTGCACAAAAAAACAGAAAACAAAACCAAAAAACACTGACCACTGGCGGGACCTACACAGACCCTACCCAAAATATACCAGGATAGACCACCCCTATATAAAATAACCCTAGATACAACAGCAATTTATAAAATAGACCCCTGTTAAAAAAAAACAAATCTAAAAAATAAAGTGCAGTACCGTGTCTACACACCTGGTGGCGCTAGAGGCGCACCAAACCACCACCAGTCGACTAGCCATACATCAATTACTATATAAACCAAGTTTCGTACAGATAAAACACACCGTTGCAGATATATGGACAGTTAAGATTCGGCCAATCAGATGCCCTTTATGCAAATGAGGGTGGTTACTAATGAGGGTGAAAGTCGTTTTTACCTCCCTACCTAACCCTAACCCTAACCCTAACCCTAACCCTAACCCTAACCCCTGTTAAAAAAAAACAAATCTAAAAAATAAAGTGCAGTACCGTGTCTACACACCTGGTGGCGCTAGAGGCGCACCAAACCACCACCAGTCGACTAGCCATACATCAATTACTATATAAACCAAGTTTCGTACAGATAAAACACACCGTTGCAGATATATGGACAGTTAAGATTCGGCCAATCAGATGCCCTTTATGCAAATGAGGGTGGTTACTAATGAGGGTGAAAGTCGTTTTTACCTCCCTACCTATATGCCATTTTAACCCTAACCTAACCATAGCCTCAAACTAACCCTAAACCCAAACTAACCATTAGTCCAAAGACTACTTTCAATATTTAACACAAAACAATAAAAAAATATGAACAAACAGTCGATCAAACTCATCTATCCATCTATCCATCTATCCATCTATCTATCCATCCATCCATCCATCACTCCATCACTCCATCACTCCATCCATCCATGTATAACACAGGCCTAAAAACATTCACTTTTTCAAACAAAAACTTTTTTTTTTTTAACAAAAAGTTGTTTAAACTCATGTATCTATATATTCATCTATTCATCTATCTATCTATTTATCTATCTATCCATCCATCCATCCATCCATCCATCACTCCATCCATCCATGTATAACACAGGCCTAAAAACATTCACTTTTTCAAACAAAAACATATTTTTTTTAACAAAAAGTGGTTTAAACTCATGTATCTATATATTCATCTATTCATCTATCTATCCATCCATCCATCCATCCATCCATCACTCCATCACTCCATCCATCAATGTAACACAGGCCTAAAAAACATTCACTTTTTCAAACAAAAACATTTTTTTTAACAAAAACATTTTTTTTAACAAAAAGTTGTTTCAACTCATGTACCTATCTATCCATCCATCCATCCATCCATCCATCCATCCATCCATCCATCCATCCATCCATCCATCCATCCATCCATCCATCCATCCATCCATCCATCCATCACTCCATCCATCAATCTATCTATAGAAATAGACACTTACCTGTCAGCATTGGTGCTGTTTCAGCACTCGTGCTGATATGCACGGCAAATGCAACCATTTTGCATTGACAGGTGAACAGCTGGGGGAAAACTCAAGTTCAGTTTGCGTCAGGGCGTCTGCATGGATGCAGGGTCAAAGGCCAAAGGCCTGGCACGCTACCTCACCTAACCAGCTAAACCTACCCACCACCTGCACAAAAAAACAGAAAACAAAACCAAAAAACACTGACCACTGGCGGGACCTACACAGACCCTACCCAAAATATACCAGGATAGACCACCCCTATATAAAATAACCCTAGATACAACAGCAATTTATAAAATAGACCCCTGTTAAAAAAAAACAAATCTAAAAAATAAAGTGCAGTACCGTGTCTACACACCTGGTGGCGCTAGAGGCGCACCAAACCACCACCAGTCGACTAGCCATACATCAATTACTATATAAACCAAGTTTCGTACAGATAAAACACACCGTTGCAGATATATGGACAGTTAAGATTCGGCCAATCAGATGCCCTTTATGCAAATGAGGGTGGTTACTAATGAGGGTGAAAGTCGTTTTTACCTCCCTACCTATATGCCATTTTAACCCTAACCTAACCTAACCATAGCCCCAAACTAACCCTAAACCCAAACTAACCATTAGTCCAAAGACTACTTTCAATATTTAACACAAAACAATAAAAAAATATGAACAAACAGTCGATCAAACTCATCTATCCATCTATCCATCTATCCATCTATCCATCTATCTATCCATCCATCCATCCATCACTCCATCACTCCATCACTCCATCCATCCATGTATAACACAGGCCTAAAAACATTCACTTTTTCAAACAAAAACTTTTTTTTTTTTAACAAAAAGTTGTTTAAACTCATGTATCTATATATTCATCTATTCATCTATCTATCTATTTATCTATCTATCCATCCATCCATCCATCCATCCATCCATCACTCCATCACTCCATCCATCCATGTATAACACAGGCCTAAAAACATTCACTTTTTCAAACAAAAACATATTTTTTTTAACAAAAAGTGGTTTAAACTCATGTATCTATATATTCATCTATTCATCTATCTATCCATCCATCCATCCATCCATCCATCACTCCATCACTCCATCCATCAATGTAACACAGGCCTAAAAAACATTCACTTTTTCAAACAAAAACATTTTTTTTAACAAAAACATTTTTTTTAACAAAAAGTTGTTTCAACTCATGTACCTATCTATCCATCCATCCATCCATCCATCCATCCATCCATCCATCCATCCATCCATCCATCCATCCATCCATCACTCCATCCATCAATCTATCTATAGAAATAGACACTTACCTGTCAGCATTGGTGCTGTTTCAGCACTCGTGCTGATATGCACGGCAAATGCAACCATTTTGCATTGACAGGTGAACAGCTGGGGGAAAACTCAAGTTCAGTTTGCGTCAGGGCGTCTGCATGGATGCAGGGTCAAAGGCCAAAGGCCTGGCACGCTACCTCACCTAACCAGCTAAACCTACCCACCACCTGCACAAAAAAACAGAAAACAAAACCAAAAAACACTGACCACTGGCGGGACCTACACAGACCCTACCCAAAATATACCAGGATAGACCACCCCTATATAAAATAACCCTAGATACAACAGCAATTTATAAAATAGACCCCTGTTAAAAAAAAACAAATCTAAAAAATAAAGTGCAGTACCGTGTCTACACACCTGGTGGCGCTAGAGGCGCACCAAACCACCACCAGTCGACTAGCCATACATCAATTACTATATAAACCAAGTTTCGTACAGATAAAACACACCGTTGCAGATATATGGACAGTTAAGATTCGGCCAATCAGATGCCCTTTATGCAAATGAGGGTGGTTACTAATGAGGGTGAAAGTCGTTTTTACCTCCCTACCTAACCCTAACCCTAACCCTAACCCTAACCCTAACCCTAACCCCTGTTAAAAAAAAACAAATCTAAAAAATAAAGTGCAGTACCGTGTCTACACACCTGGTGGCGCTAGAGGCGCACCAAACCACCACCAGTCGACTAGCCATACATCAATTACTATATAAACCAAGTTTCGTACAGATAAAACACACCGTTGCAGATATATGGACAGTTAAGATTCGGCCAATCAGATGCCCTTTATGCAAATGAGGGTGGTTACTAATGAGGGTGAAAGTCGTTTTTACCTCCCTACCTATATGCCATTTTAACCCTAACCTAACCATAGCCTCAAACTAACCCTAAACCCAAACTAACCATTAGTCCAAAGACTACTTTCAATATTTAACACAAAACAATAAAAAAATATGAACAAACAGTCGATCAAACTCATCTATCCATCTATCCATCTATCCATCTATCTATCCATCCATCCATCCATCACTCCATCACTCCATCACTCCATCCATCCATGTATAACACAGGCCTAAAAACATTCACTTTTTCAAACAAAAACTTTTTTTTTTTTAACAAAAAGTTGTTTAAACTCATGTATCTATATATTCATCTATTCATCTATCTATCTATTTATCTATCTATCCATCCATCCATCCATCCATCCATCACTCCATCCATCCATGTATAACACAGGCCTAAAAACATTCACTTTTTCAAACAAAAACATATTTTTTTTAACAAAAAGTGGTTTAAACTCATGTATCTATATATTCATCTATTCATCTATCTATCCATCCATCCATCCATCCATCCATCACTCCATCACTCCATCCATCAATGTAACACAGGCCTAAAAAACATTCACTTTTTCAAACAAAAACATTTTTTTTAACAAAAACATTTTTTTTAACAAAAAGTTGTTTCAACTCATGTACCTATCTATCCATCCATCCATCCATCCATCCATCCATCCATCCATCCATCCATCCATCCATCCATCCATCCATCCATCCATCCATCCATCCATCCATCCATCACTCCATCCATCAATCTATCTATAGAAATAGACACTTACCTGTCAGCATTGGTGCTGTTTCAGCACTCGTGCTGATATGCACGGCAAATGCAACCATTTTGCATTGACAGGTGAACAGCTGGGGGAAAACTCAAGTTCAGTTTGCGTCAGGGCGTCTGCATGGATGCAGGGTCAAAGGCCAAAGGCCTGGCACGCTACCTCACCTAACCAGCTAAACCTACCCACCACCTGCACAAAAAAACAGAAAACAAAACCAAAAAACACTGACCACTGGCGGGACCTACACAGACCCTACCCAAAATATACCAGGATAGACCACCCCTATATAAAATAACCCTAGATACAACAGCAATTTATAAAATAGACCCCTGTTAAAAAAAAACAAATCTAAAAAATAAAGTGCAGTACCGTGTCTACACACCTGGTGGCGCTAGAGGCGCACCAAACCACCACCAGTCGACTAGCCATACATCAATTACTATATAAACCAAGTTTCGTACAGATAAAACACACCGTTGCAGATATATGGACAGTTAAGATTCGGCCAATCAGATGCCCTTTATGCAAATGAGGGTGGTTACTAATGAGGGTGAAAGTCGTTTTTACCTCCCTACCTATATGCCATTTTAACCCTAACCTAACCTAACCATAGCCCCAAACTAACCCTAAACCCAAACTAACCATTAGTCCAAAGACTACTTTCAATATTTAACACAAAACAATAAAAAAATATGAACAAACAGTCGATCAAACTCATCTATCCATCTATCCATCTATCCATCTATCCATCTATCTATCCATCCATCCATCCATCACTCCATCACTCCATCACTCCATCCATCCATGTATAACACAGGCCTAAAAACATTCACTTTTTCAAACAAAAACTTTTTTTTTTTTAACAAAAAGTTGTTTAAACTCATGTATCTATATATTCATCTATTCATCTATCTATCTATTTATCTATCTATCCATCCATCCATCCATCCATCCATCCATCACTCCATCACTCCATCCATCCATGTATAACACAGGCCTAAAAACATTCACTTTTTCAAACAAAAACATATTTTTTTTAACAAAAAGTGGTTTAAACTCATGTATCTATATATTCATCTATTCATCTATCTATCCATCCATCCATCCATCCATCCATCACTCCATCACTCCATCCATCAATGTAACACAGGCCTAAAAAACATTCACTTTTTCAAACAAAAACATTTTTTTTAACAAAAACATTTTTTTTAACAAAAAGTTGTTTCAACTCATGTACCTATCTATCCATCCATCCATCCATCCATCCATCCATCCATCCATCCATCCATCCATCCATCCATCCATCCATCACTCCATCCATCAATCTATCTATAGAAATAGACACTTACCTGTCAGCATTGGTGCTGTTTCAGCACTCGTGCTGATATGCACGGCAAATGCAACCATTTTGCATTGACAGGTGAACAGCTGGGGGAAAACTCAAGTTCAGTTTGCGTCAGGGCGTCTGCATGGATGCAGGGTCAAAGGCCAAAGGCCTGGCACGCTACCTCACCTAACCAGCTAAACCTACCCACCACCTGCACAAAAAAACAGAAAACAAAACCAAAAAACACTGACCACTGGCGGGACCTACACAGACCCTACCCAAAATATACCAGGATAGACCACCCCTATATAAAATAACCCTAGATACAACAGCAATTTATAAAATAGACCCCTGTTAAAAAAAAACAAATCTAAAAAATAAAGTGCAGTACCGTGTCTACACACCTGGTGGCGCTAGAGGCGCACCAAACCACCACCAGTCGACTAGCCATACATCAATTACTATATAAACCAAGTTTCGTACAGATAAAACACACCGTTGCAGATATATGGACAGTTAAGATTCGGCCAATCAGATGCCCTTTATGCAAATGAGGGTGGTTACTAATGAGGGTGAAAGTCGTTTTTACCTCCCTACCTAACCCTAACCCTAACCCTAACCCTAACCCTAACCCTAACCCCTGTTAAAAAAAAACAAATCTAAAAAATAAAGTGCAGTACCGTGTCTACACACCTGGTGGCGCTAGAGGCGCACCAAACCACCACCAGTCGACTAGCCATACATCAATTACTATATAAACCAAGTTTCGTACAGATAAAACACACCGTTGCAGATATATGGACAGTTAAGATTCGGCCAATCAGATGCCCTTTATGCAAATGAGGGTGGTTACTAATGAGGGTGAAAGTCGTTTTTACCTCCCTACCTATATGCCATTTTAACCCTAACCTAACCATAGCCTCAAACTAACCCTAAACCCAAACTAACCATTAGTCCAAAGACTACTTTCAATATTTAACACAAAACAATAAAAAAATATGAACAAACAGTCGATCAAACTCATCTATCCATCTATCCATCTATCCATCTATCTATCCATCCATCCATCCATCACTCCATCACTCCATCACTCCATCCATCCATGTATAACACAGGCCTAAAAACATTCACTTTTTCAAACAAAAACTTTTTTTTTTTTAACAAAAAGTTGTTTAAACTCATGTATCTATATATTCATCTATTCATCTATCTATCTATTTATCTATCTATCCATCCATCCATCCATCCATCCATCACTCCATCCATCCATGTATAACACAGGCCTAAAAACATTCACTTTTTCAAACAAAAACATATTTTTTTTAACAAAAAGTGGTTTAAACTCATGTATCTATATATTCATCTATTCATCTATCTATCCATCCATCCATCCATCCATCCATCACTCCATCACTCCATCCATCAATGTAACACAGGCCTAAAAAACATTCACTTTTTCAAACAAAAACATTTTTTTTAACAAAAACATTTTTTTTAACAAAAAGTTGTTTCAACTCATGTACCTATCTATCCATCCATCCATCCATCCATCCATCCATCCATCCATCCATCCATCCATCCATCCATCCATCCATCCATCCATCCATCCATCCATCCATCCATCACTCCATCCATCAATCTATCTATAGAAATAGACACTTACCTGTCAGCATTGGTGCTGTTTCAGCACTCGTGCTGATATGCACGGCAAATGCAACCATTTTGCATTGACAGGTGAACAGCTGGGGGAAAACTCAAGTTCAGTTTGCGTCAGGGCGTCTGCATGGATGCAGGGTCAAAGGCCAAAGGCCTGGCACGCTACCTCACCTAACCAGCTAAACCTACCCACCACCTGCACAAAAAAACAGAAAACAAAACCAAAAAACACTGACCACTGGCGGGACCTACACAGACCCTACCCAAAATATACCAGGATAGACCACCCCTATATAAAATAACCCTAGATACAACAGCAATTTATAAAATAGACCCCTGTTAAAAAAAAACAAATCTAAAAAATAAAGTGCAGTACCGTGTCTACACACCTGGTGGCGCTAGAGGCGCACCAAACCACCACCAGTCGACTAGCCATACATCAATTACTATATAAACCAAGTTTCGTACAGATAAAACACACCGTTGCAGATATATGGACAGTTAAGATTCGGCCAATCAGATGCCCTTTATGCAAATGAGGGTGGTTACTAATGAGGGTGAAAGTCGTTTTTACCTCCCTACCTATATGCCATTTTAACCCTAACCTAACCTAACCATAGCCCCAAACTAACCCTAAACCCAAACTAACCATTAGTCCAAAGACTACTTTCAATATTTAACACAAAACAATAAAAAAATATGAACAAACAGTCGATCAAACTCATCTATCCATCTATCCATCTATCCATCTATCCATCTATCTATCCATCCATCCATCCATCACTCCATCACTCCATCACTCCATCCATCCATGTATAACACAGGCCTAAAAACATTCACTTTTTCAAACAAAAACTTTTTTTTTTTTAACAAAAAGTTGTTTAAACTCATGTATCTATATATTCATCTATTCATCTATCTATCTATTTATCTATCTATCCATCCATCCATCCATCCATCCATCCATCACTCCATCACTCCATCCATCCATGTATAACACAGGCCTAAAAACATTCACTTTTTCAAACAAAAACATATTTTTTTTAACAAAAAGTGGTTTAAACTCATGTATCTATATATTCATCTATTCATCTATCTATCCATCCATCCATCCATCCATCCATCACTCCATCACTCCATCCATCAATGTAACACAGGCCTAAAAAACATTCACTTTTTCAAACAAAAACATTTTTTTTAACAAAAACATTTTTTTTAACAAAAAGTTGTTTCAACTCATGTACCTATCTATCCATCCATCCATCCATCCATCCATCCATCCATCCATCCATCCATCCATCCATCCATCCATCCATCACTCCATCCATCAATCTATCTATAGAAATAGACACTTACCTGTCAGCATTGGTGCTGTTTCAGCACTCGTGCTGATATGCACGGCAAATGCAACCATTTTGCATTGACAGGTGAACAGCTGGGGGAAAACTCAAGTTCAGTTTGCGTCAGGGCGTCTGCATGGATGCAGGGTCAAAGGCCAAAGGCCTGGCACGCTACCTCACCTAACCAGCTAAACCTACCCACCACCTGCACAAAAAAACAGAAAACAAAACCAAAAAACACTGACCACTGGCGGGACCTACACAGACCCTACCCAAAATATACCAGGATAGACCACCCCTATATAAAATAACCCTAGATACAACAGCAATTTATAAAATAGACCCCTGTTAAAAAAAAACAAATCTAAAAAATAAAGTGCAGTACCGTGTCTACACACCTGGTGGCGCTAGAGGCGCACCAAACCACCACCAGTCGACTAGCCATACATCAATTACTATATAAACCAAGTTTCGTACAGATAAAACACACCGTTGCAGATATATGGACAGTTAAGATTCGGCCAATCAGATGCCCTTTATGCAAATGAGGGTGGTTACTAATGAGGGTGAAAGTCGTTTTTACCTCCCTACCTAACCCTAACCCTAACCCTAACCCTAACCCTAACCCTAACCCCTGTTAAAAAAAAACAAATCTAAAAAATAAAGTGCAGTACCGTGTCTACACACCTGGTGGCGCTAGAGGCGCACCAAACCACCACCAGTCGACTAGCCATACATCAATTACTATATAAACCAAGTTTCGTACAGATAAAACACACCGTTGCAGATATATGGACAGTTAAGATTCGGCCAATCAGATGCCCTTTATGCAAATGAGGGTGGTTACTAATGAGGGTGAAAGTCGTTTTTACCTCCCTACCTATATGCCATTTTAACCCTAACCTAACCATAGCCTCAAACTAACCCTAAACCCAAACTAACCATTAGTCCAAAGACTACTTTCAATATTTAACACAAAACAATAAAAAAATATGAACAAACAGTCGATCAAACTCATCTATCCATCTATCCATCTATCCATCTATCTATCCATCCATCCATCCATCACTCCATCACTCCATCACTCCATCCATCCATGTATAACACAGGCCTAAAAACATTCACTTTTTCAAACAAAAACTTTTTTTTTTTTAACAAAAAGTTGTTTAAACTCATGTATCTATATATTCATCTATTCATCTATCTATCTATTTATCTATCTATCCATCCATCCATCCATCCATCCATCACTCCATCCATCCATGTATAACACAGGCCTAAAAACATTCACTTTTTCAAACAAAAACATATTTTTTTTAACAAAAAGTGGTTTAAACTCATGTATCTATATATTCATCTATTCATCTATCTATCCATCCATCCATCCATCCATCCATCACTCCATCACTCCATCCATCAATGTAACACAGGCCTAAAAAACATTCACTTTTTCAAACAAAAACATTTTTTTTAACAAAAACATTTTTTTTAACAAAAAGTTGTTTCAACTCATGTACCTATCTATCCATCCATCCATCCATCCATCCATCCATCCATCCATCCATCCATCCATCCATCCATCCATCCATCCATCCATCCATCCATCCATCCATCCATCACTCCATCCATCAATCTATCTATAGAAATAGACACTTACCTGTCAGCATTGGTGCTGTTTCAGCACTCGTGCTGATATGCACGGCAAATGCAACCATTTTGCATTGACAGGTGAACAGCTGGGGGAAAACTCAAGTTCAGTTTGCGTCAGGGCGTCTGCATGGATGCAGGGTCAAAGGCCAAAGGCCTGGCACGCTACCTCACCTAACCAGCTAAACCTACCCACCACCTGCACAAAAAAACAGAAAACAAAACCAAAAAACACTGACCACTGGCGGGACCTACACAGACCCTACCCAAAATATACCAGGATAGACCACCCCTATATAAAATAACCCTAGATACAACAGCAATTTATAAAATAGACCCCTGTTAAAAAAAAACAAATCTAAAAAATAAAGTGCAGTACCGTGTCTACACACCTGGTGGCGCTAGAGGCGCACCAAACCACCACCAGTCGACTAGCCATACATCAATTACTATATAAACCAAGTTTCGTACAGATAAAACACACCGTTGCAGATATATGGACAGTTAAGATTCGGCCAATCAGATGCCCTTTATGCAAATGAGGGTGGTTACTAATGAGGGTGAAAGTCGTTTTTACCTCCCTACCTATATGCCATTTTAACCCTAACCTAACCTAACCATAGCCCCAAACTAACCCTAAACCCAAACTAACCATTAGTCCAAAGACTACTTTCAATATTTAACACAAAACAATAAAAAAATATGAACAAACAGTCGATCAAACTCATCTATCCATCTATCCATCTATCCATCTATCCATCTATCTATCCATCCATCCATCCATCACTCCATCACTCCATCACTCCATCCATCCATGTATAACACAGGCCTAAAAACATTCACTTTTTCAAACAAAAACTTTTTTTTTTTTAACAAAAAGTTGTTTAAACTCATGTATCTATATATTCATCTATTCATCTATCTATCTATTTATCTATCTATCCATCCATCCATCCATCCATCCATCCATCACTCCATCACTCCATCCATCCATGTATAACACAGGCCTAAAAACATTCACTTTTTCAAACAAAAACATATTTTTTTTAACAAAAAGTGGTTTAAACTCATGTATCTATATATTCATCTATTCATCTATCTATCCATCCATCCATCCATCCATCCATCACTCCATCACTCCATCCATCAATGTAACACAGGCCTAAAAAACATTCACTTTTTCAAACAAAAACATTTTTTTTAACAAAAACATTTTTTTTAACAAAAAGTTGTTTCAACTCATGTACCTATCTATCCATCCATCCATCCATCCATCCATCCATCCATCCATCCATCCATCCATCCATCCATCCATCCATCACTCCATCCATCAATCTATCTATAGAAATAGACACTTACCTGTCAGCATTGGTGCTGTTTCAGCACTCGTGCTGATATGCACGGCAAATGCAACCATTTTGCATTGACAGGTGAACAGCTGGGGGAAAACTCAAGTTCAGTTTGCGTCAGGGCGTCTGCATGGATGCAGGGTCAAAGGCCAAAGGCCTGGCACGCTACCTCACCTAACCAGCTAAACCTACCCACCACCTGCACAAAAAAACAGAAAACAAAACCAAAAAACACTGACCACTGGCGGGACCTACACAGACCCTACCCAAAATATACCAGGATAGACCACCCCTATATAAAATAACCCTAGATACAACAGCAATTTATAAAATAGACCCCTGTTAAAAAAAAACAAATCTAAAAAATAAAGTGCAGTACCGTGTCTACACACCTGGTGGCGCTAGAGGCGCACCAAACCACCACCAGTCGACTAGCCATACATCAATTACTATATAAACCAAGTTTCGTACAGATAAAACACACCGTTGCAGATATATGGACAGTTAAGATTCGGCCAATCAGATGCCCTTTATGCAAATGAGGGTGGTTACTAATGAGGGTGAAAGTCGTTTTTACCTCCCTACCTAACCCTAACCCTAACCCTAACCCTAACCCTAACCCTAACCCCTGTTAAAAAAAAACAAATCTAAAAAATAAAGTGCAGTACCGTGTCTACACACCTGGTGGCGCTAGAGGCGCACCAAACCACCACCAGTCGACTAGCCATACATCAATTACTATATAAACCAAGTTTCGTACAGATAAAACACACCGTTGCAGATATATGGACAGTTAAGATTCGGCCAATCAGATGCCCTTTATGCAAATGAGGGTGGTTACTAATGAGGGTGAAAGTCGTTTTTACCTCCCTACCTATATGCCATTTTAACCCTAACCTAACCATAGCCTCAAACTAACCCTAAACCCAAACTAACCATTAGTCCAAAGACTACTTTCAATATTTAACACAAAACAATAAAAAAATATGAACAAACAGTCGATCAAACTCATCTATCCATCTATCCATCTATCCATCTATCTATCCATCCATCCATCCATCACTCCATCACTCCATCACTCCATCCATCCATGTATAACACAGGCCTAAAAACATTCACTTTTTCAAACAAAAACTTTTTTTTTTTTAACAAAAAGTTGTTTAAACTCATGTATCTATATATTCATCTATTCATCTATCTATCTATTTATCTATCTATCCATCCATCCATCCATCCATCCATCACTCCATCCATCCATGTATAACACAGGCCTAAAAACATTCACTTTTTCAAACAAAAACATATTTTTTTTAACAAAAAGTGGTTTAAACTCATGTATCTATATATTCATCTATTCATCTATCTATCCATCCATCCATCCATCCATCCATCACTCCATCACTCCATCCATCAATGTAACACAGGCCTAAAAAACATTCACTTTTTCAAACAAAAACATTTTTTTTAACAAAAACATTTTTTTTAACAAAAAGTTGTTTCAACTCATGTACCTATCTATCCATCCATCCATCCATCCATCCATCCATCCATCCATCCATCCATCCATCCATCCATCCATCCATCCATCCATCCATCCATCCATCCATCCATCACTCCATCCATCAATCTATCTATAGAAATAGACACTTACCTGTCAGCATTGGTGCTGTTTCAGCACTCGTGCTGATATGCACGGCAAATGCAACCATTTTGCATTGACAGGTGAACAGCTGGGGGAAAACTCAAGTTCAGTTTGCGTCAGGGCGTCTGCATGGATGCAGGGTCAAAGGCCAAAGGCCTGGCACGCTACCTCACCTAACCAGCTAAACCTACCCACCACCTGCACAAAAAAACAGAAAACAAAACCAAAAAACACTGACCACTGGCGGGACCTACACAGACCCTACCCAAAATATACCAGGATAGACCACCCCTATATAAAATAACCCTAGATACAACAGCAATTTATAAAATAGACCCCTGTTAAAAAAAAACAAATCTAAAAAATAAAGTGCAGTACCGTGTCTACACACCTGGTGGCGCTAGAGGCGCACCAAACCACCACCAGTCGACTAGCCATACATCAATTACTATATAAACCAAGTTTCGTACAGATAAAACACACCGTTGCAGATATATGGACAGTTAAGATTCGGCCAATCAGATGCCCTTTATGCAAATGAGGGTGGTTACTAATGAGGGTGAAAGTCGTTTTTACCTCCCTACCTATATGCCATTTTAACCCTAACCTAACCTAACCATAGCCCCAAACTAACCCTAAACCCAAACTAACCATTAGTCCAAAGACTACTTTCAATATTTAACACAAAACAATAAAAAAATATGAACAAACAGTCGATCAAACTCATCTATCCATCTATCCATCTATCCATCTATCCATCTATCTATCCATCCATCCATCCATCACTCCATCACTCCATCACTCCATCCATCCATGTATAACACAGGCCTAAAAACATTCACTTTTTCAAACAAAAACTTTTTTTTTTTTAACAAAAAGTTGTTTAAACTCATGTATCTATATATTCATCTATTCATCTATCTATCTATTTATCTATCTATCCATCCATCCATCCATCCATCCATCCATCACTCCATCACTCCATCCATCCATGTATAACACAGGCCTAAAAACATTCACTTTTTCAAACAAAAACATATTTTTTTTAACAAAAAGTGGTTTAAACTCATGTATCTATATATTCATCTATTCATCTATCTATCCATCCATCCATCCATCCATCCATCACTCCATCACTCCATCCATCAATGTAACACAGGCCTAAAAAACATTCACTTTTTCAAACAAAAACATTTTTTTTAACAAAAACATTTTTTTTAACAAAAAGTTGTTTCAACTCATGTACCTATCTATCCATCCATCCATCCATCCATCCATCCATCCATCCATCCATCCATCCATCCATCCATCCATCCATCACTCCATCCATCAATCTATCTATAGAAATAGACACTTACCTGTCAGCATTGGTGCTGTTTCAGCACTCGTGCTGATATGCACGGCAAATGCAACCATTTTGCATTGACAGGTGAACAGCTGGGGGAAAACTCAAGTTCAGTTTGCGTCAGGGCGTCTGCATGGATGCAGGGTCAAAGGCCAAAGGCCTGGCACGCTACCTCACCTAACCAGCTAAACCTACCCACCACCTGCACAAAAAAACAGAAAACAAAACCAAAAAACACTGACCACTGGCGGGACCTACACAGACCCTACCCAAAATATACCAGGATAGACCACCCCTATATAAAATAACCCTAGATACAACAGCAATTTATAAAATAGACCCCTGTTAAAAAAAAACAAATCTAAAAAATAAAGTGCAGTACCGTGTCTACACACCTGGTGGCGCTAGAGGCGCACCAAACCACCACCAGTCGACTAGCCATACATCAATTACTATATAAACCAAGTTTCGTACAGATAAAACACACCGTTGCAGATATATGGACAGTTAAGATTCGGCCAATCAGATGCCCTTTATGCAAATGAGGGTGGTTACTAATGAGGGTGAAAGTCGTTTTTACCTCCCTACCTAACCCTAACCCTAACCCTAACCCTAACCCTAACCCTAACCCCTGTTAAAAAAAAACAAATCTAAAAAATAAAGTGCAGTACCGTGTCTACACACCTGGTGGCGCTAGAGGCGCACCAAACCACCACCAGTCGACTAGCCATACATCAATTACTATATAAACCAAGTTTCGTACAGATAAAACACACCGTTGCAGATATATGGACAGTTAAGATTCGGCCAATCAGATGCCCTTTATGCAAATGAGGGTGGTTACTAATGAGGGTGAAAGTCGTTTTTACCTCCCTACCTATATGCCATTTTAACCCTAACCTAACCATAGCCTCAAACTAACCCTAAACCCAAACTAACCATTAGTCCAAAGACTACTTTCAATATTTAACACAAAACAATAAAAAAATATGAACAAACAGTCGATCAAACTCATCTATCCATCTATCCATCTATCCATCTATCTATCCATCCATCCATCCATCACTCCATCACTCCATCACTCCATCCATCCATGTATAACACAGGCCTAAAAACATTCACTTTTTCAAACAAAAACTTTTTTTTTTTTAACA
Source organism: Leuciscus leuciscus (assembly GCF_965113295.1). Lineage (NCBI taxonomy): Eukaryota > Metazoa > Chordata > Actinopteri > Cypriniformes > Leuciscidae > Leuciscus > Leuciscus leuciscus. The sequence continues at coordinate 70,425 of NW_028118410.1, forward strand.
AAAAGTTGTTTAAACTCATGTATCTATATATTCATCTATTCATCTATCTATCTATTTATCTATCTATCCATCCATCCATCCATCCATCCATCACTCCATCCATCCATGTATAACACAGGCCTAAAAACATTCACTTTTTCAAACAAAAACATATTTTTTTTAACAAAAAGTGGTTTAAACTCATGTATCTATATATTCATCTATTCATCTATCTATCCATCCATCCATCCATCCATCCATCACTCCATCACTCCATCCATCAATGTAACACAGGCCTAAAAAACATTCACTTTTTCAAACAAAAACATTTTTTTTAACAAAAACATTTTTTTTAACAAAAAGTTGTTTCAACTCATGTACCTATCTATCCATCCATCCATCCATCCATCCATCCATCCATCCATCCATCCATCCATCCATCCATCCATCCATCCATCCATCCATCCATCCATCCATCCATCACTCCATCCATCAATCTATCTATAGAAATAGACACTTACCTGTCAGCATTGGTGCTGTTTCAGCACTCGTGCTGATATGCACGGCAAATGCAACCATTTTGCATTGACAGGTGAACAGCTGGGGGAAAACTCAAGTTCAGTTTGCGTCAGGGCGTCTGCATGGATGCAGGGTCAAAGGCCAAAGGCCTGGCACGCTACCTCACCTAACCAGCTAAACCTACCCACCACCTGCACAAAAAAACAGAAAACAAAACCAAAAAACACTGACCACTGGCGGGACCTACACAGACCCTACCCAAAATATACCAGGATAGACCACCCCTATATAAAATAACCCTAGATACAACAGCAATTTATAAAATAGACCCCTGTTAAAAAAAAACAAATCTAAAAAATAAAGTGCAGTACCGTGTCTACACACCTGGTGGCGCTAGAGGCGCACCAAACCACCACCAGTCGACTAGCCATACATCAATTACTATATAAACCAAGTTTCGTACAGATAAAACACACCGTTGCAGATATATGGACAGTTAAGATTCGGCCAATCAGATGCCCTTTATGCAAATGAGGGTGGTTACTAATGAGGGTGAAAGTCGTTTTTACCTCCCTACCTATATGCCATTTTAACCCTAACCTAACCTAACCATAGCCCCAAACTAACCCTAAACCCAAACTAACCATTAGTCCAAAGACTACTTTCAATATTTAACACAAAACAATAAAAAAATATGAACAAACAGTCGATCAAACTCATCTATCCATCTATCCATCTATCCATCTATCCATCTATCTATCCATCCATCCATCCATCACTCCATCACTCCATCACTCCATCCATCCATGTATAACACAGGCCTAAAAACATTCACTTTTTCAAACAAAAACTTTTTTTTTTTTAACAAAAAGTTGTTTAAACTCATGTATCTATATATTCATCTATTCATCTATCTATCTATTTATCTATCTATCCATCCATCCATCCATCCATCCATCCATCACTCCATCACTCCATCCATCCATGTATAACACAGGCCTAAAAACATTCACTTTTTCAAACAAAAACATATTTTTTTTAACAAAAAGTGGTTTAAACTCATGTATCTATATATTCATCTATTCATCTATCTATCCATCCATCCATCCATCCATCCATCACTCCATCACTCCATCCATCAATGTAACACAGGCCTAAAAAACATTCACTTTTTCAAACAAAAACATTTTTTTTAACAAAAACATTTTTTTTAACAAAAAGTTGTTTCAACTCATGTACCTATCTATCCATCCATCCATCCATCCATCCATCCATCCATCCATCCATCCATCCATCCATCCATCCATCCATCACTCCATCCATCAATCTATCTATAGAAATAGACACTTACCTGTCAGCATTGGTGCTGTTTCAGCACTCGTGCTGATATGCACGGCAAATGCAACCATTTTGCATTGACAGGTGAACAGCTGGGGGAAAACTCAAGTTCAGTTTGCGTCAGGGCGTCTGCATGGATGCAGGGTCAAAGGCCAAAGGCCTGGCACGCTACCTCACCTAACCAGCTAAACCTACCCACCACCTGCACAAAAAAACAGAAAACAAAACCAAAAAACACTGACCACTGGCGGGACCTACACAGACCCTACCCAAAATATACCAGGATAGACCACCCCTATATAAAATAACCCTAGATACAACAGCAATTTATAAAATAGACCCCTGTTAAAAAAAAACAAATCTAAAAAATAAAGTGCAGTACCGTGTCTACACACCTGGTGGCGCTAGAGGCGCACCAAACCACCACCAGTCGACTAGCCATACATCAATTACTATATAAACCAAGTTTCGTACAGATAAAACACACCGTTGCAGATATATGGACAGTTAAGATTCGGCCAATCAGATGCCCTTTATGCAAATGAGGGTGGTTACTAATGAGGGTGAAAGTCGTTTTTACCTCCCTACCTAACCCTAACCCTAACCCTAACCCTAACCCTAACCCTAACCCTAACCCTAACCTAACCCTAACCTAACCCTGGCACGCTACCTCACCTAACCAGCTAAACCTACCCACCACCTGCACAAAAAAACAGAAAACAAAACCAAAAAACACTGACCACTGGCGGGACCTACACAGACCCTACCCAAAATATACCAGGATAGACCACCCCTATATAAAATAACCCTAGATACAACAGCAATTTATAAAATAGACCCCTGTTAAAAAAAAACAAATCTAAAAAATAAAGTGCAGTACCGTGTCTACACACCTGGTGGCGCTAGAGGCGCACCAAACCACCACCAGTCGACTAGCCATACATCAATTACTATATAAACCAAGTTTCGTACAGATAAAACACACCGTTGCAGATATATGGACAGTTAAGATTCGGCCAATCAGATGCCCTTTATGCAAATGAGGGTGGTTACTAATGAGGGTGAAAGTCGTTTTTACCTCCCTACCTATATGCCATTTTAACCCTAACCTAACCATAGCCTAACCTAACCATAGCCCCAAACTAACCCTAAACCCAAACTAACCATTAGTCCAAAGACTACTTTCAATATTTAACACAAAACAATAAAAAAATATGAACAAACAGTCGATCAAACTCATCTATCCATCTATCCATCTATCCATCTATCCATCTATCTATCCATCCATCCATCCATCCATCCATCACTCCATCACTCCATCCATCCATGTATAACACAGGCCTAAAAACATTCACTTTTTCAAACAAAAACTTTTTTTTTTTTAACAAAAAGTTGTTTAAACTCATGTATCTATATATTCATCTATTCATCTATCTATCTATTTATCTATCTATCCATCCATCCATCCATCCATCCATCACTCCATCCATCCATGTATAACACAGGCCTAAAAACATTCACTTTTTCAAACAAAAACATATTTTTTTTAACAAAAAGTGGTTTAAACTCATGTATCTATATATTCATCTATTCATCTATCTATCCATCCATCCATCCATCCATCCATCACTCCATCACTCCATCCATCAATGTAACACAGGCCTAAAAAACATTCACTTTTTCAAACAAAAACATTTTTTTTAACAAAAACATTTTTTTTAACAAAAAGTTGTTTCAACTCATGTACCTATCTATCCATCCATCCATCCATCCATCCATCCATCCATCCATCCATCCATCCATCACTCCATCCATCAATCTATCTATAGAAATAGACACTTACCTGTCAGCATTGGTGCTGTTTCAGCACTCGTGCTGATATGCACGGCAAATGCAACCATTTTGCATTGACAGGTGAACAGCTGGGGGAAAACTCAAGTTCAGTTTGCGTCAGGGCGTCTGCATGGATGCAGGGTCAAAGGCCAAAGGCCTGGCACGCTACCTCACCTAACCAGCTAAACCTACCCACCACCTGCACAAAAAAACAGAAAACAAAACCAAAAAACACTGACCACTGGCGGGACCTACACAGACCCTACCCAAAATATACCAGGATAGACCACCCCTATATAAAATAACCCTAGATACAACAGCAATTTATAAAATAGACCCCTGTTAAAAAAAAACAAATCTAAAAAATAAAGTGCAGTACCGTGTCTACACACCTGGTGGCGCTAGAGGCGCACCAAACCACCACCAGTCGACTAGCCATACATCAATTACTATATAAACCAAGTTTCGTACAGATAAAACACACCGTTGCAGATATATGGACAGTTAAGATTCGGCCAATCAGATGCCCTTTATGCAAATGAGGGTGGTTACTAATGAGGGTGAAAGTCGTTTTTACCTCCCTACCTATATGCCATTTTAACCCTAACCTAACCATAGCCTAACCTAACCATAGCCCCAAACTAACCCTAAACCCAAACTAACCATTAGTCCAAAGACTACTTTCAATATTTAACACAAAACAATAAAAAAATATGAACAAACAGTCGATCAAACTCATCTATCCATCTATCCATCTATCCATCTATCCATCTATCTATCCATCCATCCATCCATCCATCCATCACTCCATCACTCCATCCATCCATGTATAACACAGGCCTAAAAACATTCACTTTTTCAAACAAAAACTTTTTTTTTTTTAACAAAAAGTTGTTTAAACTCATGTATCTATATATTCATCTATTCATCTATCTATCTATTTATCTATCTATCCATCCATCCATCCATCCATCCATCACTCCATCCATCCATGTATAACACAGGCCTAAAAACATTCACTTTTTCAAACAAAAACATATTTTTTTTAACAAAAAGTGGTTTAAACTCATGTATCTATATATTCATCTATTCATCTATCTATCCATCCATCCATCCATCCATCCATCACTCCATCACTCCATCCATCAATGTAACACAGGCCTAAAAAACATTCACTTTTTCAAACAAAAACATTTTTTTTAACAAAAACATTTTTTTTAACAAAAAGTTGTTTCAACTCATGTACCTATCTATCCATCCATCCATCCATCCATCCATCCATCCATCCATCCATCCATCCATCACTCCATCCATCAATCTATCTATAGAAATAGACACTTACCTGTCAGCATTGGTGCTGTTTCAGCACTCGTGCTGATATGCACGGCAAATGCAACCATTTTGCATTGACAGGTGAACAGCTGGGGGAAAACTCAAGTTCAGTTTGCGTCAGGGCGTCTGCATGGATGCAGGGTCAAAGGCCAAAGGCCTGGCACGCTACCTCACCTAACCAGCTAAACCTACCCACCACCTGCACAAAAAAACAGAAAACAAAACCAAAAAACACTGACCACTGGCGGGACCTACACAGACCCTACCCAAAATATACCAGGATAGACCACCCCTATATAAAATAACCCTAGATACAACAGCAATTTATAAAATAGACCCCTGTTAAAAAAAAACAAATCTAAAAAATAAAGTGCAGTACCGTGTCTACACACCTGGTGGCGCTAGAGGCGCACCAAACCACCACCAGTCGACTAGCCATACATCAATTACTATATAAACCAAGTTTCGTACAGATAAAACACACCGTTGCAGATATATGGACAGTTAAGATTCGGCCAATCAGATGCCCTTTATGCAAATGAGGGTGGTTACTAATGAGGGTGAAAGTCGTTTTTACCTCCCTACCTATATGCCATTTTAACCCTAACCTAACCATAGCCTAACCTAACCATAGCCCCAAACTAACCCTAAACCCAAACTAACCATTAGTCCAAAGACTACTTTCAATATTTAACACAAAACAATAAAAAAATATGAACAAACAGTCGATCAAACTCATCTATCCATCTATCCATCTATCCATCTATCCATCTATCTATCCATCCATCCATCCATCCATCCATCACTCCATCACTCCATCCATCCATGTATAACACAGGCCTAAAAACATTCACTTTTTCAAACAAAAACTTTTTTTTTTTTAACAAAAAGTTGTTTAAACTCATGTATCTATATATTCATCTATTCATCTATCTATCTATTTATCTATCTATCCATCCATCCATCCATCCATCCATCACTCCATCCATCCATGTATAACACAGGCCTAAAAACATTCACTTTTTCAAACAAAAACATATTTTTTTTAACAAAAAGTGGTTTAAACTCATGTATCTATATATTCATCTATTCATCTATCTATCCATCCATCCATCCATCCATCCATCACTCCATCACTCCATCCATCAATGTAACACAGGCCTAAAAAACATTCACTTTTTCAAACAAAAACATTTTTTTTAACAAAAACATTTTTTTTAACAAAAAGTTGTTTCAACTCATGTACCTATCTATCCATCCATCCATCCATCCATCCATCCATCCATCCATCCATCCATCCATCCATCACTCCATCCATCAATCTATCTATAGAAATAGACACTTACCTGTCAGCATTGGTGCTGTTTCAGCACTCGTGCTGATATGCACGGCAAATGCAACCATTTTGCATTGACAGGTGAACAGCTGGGGGAAAACTCAAGTTCAGTTTGCGTCAGGGCGTCTGCATGGATGCAGGGTCAAAGGCCAAAGGCCTGGCACGCTACCTCACCTAACCAGCTAAACCTACCCACCACCTGCACAAAAAAACAGAAAACAAAACCAAAAAACACTGACCACTGGCGGGACCTACACAGACCCTACCCAAAATATACCAGGATAGACCACCCCTATATAAAATAACCCTAGATACAACAGCAATTTATAAAATAGACCCCTGTTAAAAAAAAACAAATCTAAAAAATAAAGTGCAGTACCGTGTCTACACACCTGGTGGCGCTAGAGGCGCACCAAACCACCACCAGTCGACTAGCCATACATCAATTACTATATAAACCAAGTTTCGTACAGATAAAACACACCGTTGCAGATATATGGACAGTTAAGATTCGGCCAATCAGATGCCCTTTATGCAAATGAGGGTGGTTACTAATGAGGGTGAAAGTCGTTTTTACCTCCCTACCTATATGCCATTTTAACCCTAACCTAACCATAGCCTAACCTAACCATAGCCCCAAACTAACCCTAAACCCAAACTAACCATTAGTCCAAAGACTACTTTCAATATTTAACACAAAACAATAAAAAAATATGAACAAACAGTCGATCAAACTCATCTATCCATCTATCCATCTATCCATCTATCCATCTATCTATCCATCCATCCATCCATCCATCCATCACTCCATCACTCCATCCATCCATGTATAACACAGGCCTAAAAACATTCACTTTTTCAAACAAAAACTTTTTTTTTTTTAACAAAAAGTTGTTTAAACTCATGTATCTATATATTCATCTATTCATCTATCTATCTATTTATCTATCTATCCATCCATCCATCCATCCATCCATCACTCCATCCATCCATGTATAACACAGGCCTAAAAACATTCACTTTTTCAAACAAAAACATATTTTTTTTAACAAAAAGTGGTTTAAACTCATGTATCTATATATTCATCTATTCATCTATCTATCCATCCATCCATCCATCCATCCATCACTCCATCACTCCATCCATCAATGTAACACAGGCCTAAAAAACATTCACTTTTTCAAACAAAAACATTTTTTTTAACAAAAACATTTTTTTTAACAAAAAGTTGTTTCAACTCATGTACCTATCTATCCATCCATCCATCCATCCATCCATCCATCCATCCATCCATCCATCCATCCATCACTCCATCCATCAATCTATCTATAGAAATAGACACTTACCTGTCAGCATTGGTGCTGTTTCAGCACTCGTGCTGATATGCACGGCAAATGCAACCATTTTGCATTGACAGGTGAACAGCTGGGGGAAAACTCAAGTTCAGTTTGCGTCAGGGCGTCTGCATGGATGCAGGGTCAAAGGCCAAAGGCCTGGCACGCTACCTCACCTAACCAGCTAAACCTACCCACCACCTGCACAAAAAAACAGAAAACAAAACCAAAAAACACTGACCACTGGCGGGACCTACACAGACCCTACCCAAAATATACCAGGATAGACCACCCCTATATAAAATAACCCTAGATACAACAGCAATTTATAAAATAGACCCCTGTTAAAAAAAAACAAATCTAAAAAATAAAGTGCAGTACCGTGTCTACACACCTGGTGGCGCTAGAGGCGCACCAAACCACCACCAGTCGACTAGCCATACATCAATTACTATATAAACCAAGTTTCGTACAGATAAAACACACCGTTGCAGATATATGGACAGTTAAGATTCGGCCAATCAGATGCCCTTTATGCAAATGAGGGTGGTTACTAATGAGGGTGAAAGTCGTTTTTACCTCCCTACCCTATATGCCATTTTAACCCTAACCTAACCATAGCCTCAAACTAACCCTAAACCCAAACTAACCATTAGTCCAAAGACTACTTTCAATATTTAACACAAAACAATAAAAAAATATGAACAAACAGTCGATCAAACTCATCTATCCATCTATCCATCTATCCATCTATCCATCTATCTATCCATCCATCCATCCATCACTCCATCACTCCATCACTCCATCCATCCATGTATAACACAGGCCTAAAAACATTCACTTTTTCAAACAAAAACTTTTTTTTTTTTAACAAAAAGTTGTTTAAACTCATGTATCTATATATTCATCTATTCATCTATCTATCTATTTATCTATCTATCCATCCATCCATCCATCCATCCATCCATCACTCCATCCATCCATGTATAACACAGGCCTAAAAACATTCACTTTTTCAAACAAAAACATATTTTTTTTAACAAAAAGTGGTTTAAACTCATGTATCTATATATTCATCTATTCATCTATCTATCCATCCATCCATCCATCCATCCATCACTCCATCACTCCATCCATCAATGTAACACAGGCCTAAAAAACATTCACTTTTTCAAACAAAAACATTTTTTTTAACAAAAACATTTTTTTTAACAAAAAGTTGTTTCAACTCATGTACCTATCTATCCATCCATCCATCCATCCATCCATCCATCCATCCATCCATCCATCCATCCATCCATCCATCCATCCATCACTCCATCCATCAATCTATCTATAGAAATAGACACTTACCTGTCAGCATTGGTGCTGTTTCAGCACTCGTGCTGATATGCACGGCAAATGCAACCATTTTGCATTGACAGGTGAACAGCTGGGGGAAAACTCAAGTTCAGTTTGCGTCAGGGCGTCTGCATGGATGCAGGGTCAAAGGCCAAAGGCCTGGCACGCTACCTCACCTAACCAGCTAAACCTACCCACCACCTGCACAAAAAAAACAGAAAACAAAACCAAAAAACACTGACCACTGGCGGGACCTACACAGACCCTACCCAAAATATACCAGGATAGACCACCCCTATATAAAATAACCCTAGATACAACAGCAATTTATAAAATAGACCCCTGTTAAAAAAAAACAAATCTAAAAAATAAAGTGCAGTACCGTGTCTACACACCTGGTGGCGCTAGAGGCGCACCAAACCACCACCAGTCGACTAGCCATACATCAATTACTATATAAACCAAGTTTCGTACAGATAAAACACACCGTTGCAGATATATGGACAGTTAAGATTCGGCCAATCAGATGCCCTTTATGCAAATGAGGGTGGTTACTAATGAGGGTGAAAGTCGTTTTTACCTCCCTACCTATATGCCATTTTAACCCTAACCTAACCATAGCCTCAAACTAACCCTAAACCCAAACTAACCATTAGTCCAAAGACTACTTTCAATATTTAACACAAAACAATAAAAAAATATGAACAAACAGTCGATCAAACTCATCTATCCATCTATCCATCTATCCATCTATCCATCTATCTATCCATCCATCCATCCATCACTCCATCACTCCATCACTCCATCCATCCATGTATAACACAGGCCTAAAAACATTCACTTTTTCAAACAAAAACTTTTTTTTTTTTAACAAAAAGTTGTTTAAACTCATGTATCTATATATTCATCTATTCATCTATCTATCTATTTATCTATCTATCCATCCATCCATCCATCCATCCATCACTCCATCCATCCATGTATAACACAGGCCTAAAAACATTCACTTTTTCAAACAAAAACATATTTTTTTTAACAAAAAGTGGTTTAAACTCATGTATCTATATATTCATCTATTCATCTATCTATCCATCCATCCATCCATCCATCCATCACTCCATCACTCCATCCATCAATGTAACACAGGCCTAAAAAACATTCACTTTTTCAAACAAAAACATTTTTTTTAACAAAAACATTTTTTTTAACAAAAAGTTGTTTCAACTCATGTACCTATCTATCCATCCATCCATCCATCCATCCATCCATCCATCCATCCATCCATCCATCCATCCATCCATCCATCCATCACTCCATCCATCAATCTATCTATAGAAATAGACACTTACCTGTCAGCATTGGTGCTGTTTCAGCACTCGTGCTGATATGCACGGCAAATGCAACCATTTTGCATTGACAGGTGAACAGCTGGGGGAAAACTCAAGTTCAGTTTGCGTCAGGGCGTCTGCATGGATGCAGGGTCAAAGGCCAAAGGCCTGGCACGCTACCTCACCTAACCAGCTAAACCTACCCACCACCTGCACAAAAAAAACAGAAAACAAAACCAAAAAACACTGACCACTGGCGGGACCTACACAGACCCTACCCAAAATATACCAGGATAGACCACCCCTATATAAAATAACCCTAGATACAACAGCAATTTATAAAATAGACCCCTGTTAAAAAAAAACAAATCTAAAAAATAAAGTGCAGTACCGTGTCTACACACCTGGTGGCGCTAGAGGCGCACCAAACCACCACCAGTCGACTAGCCATACATCAATTACTATATAAACCAAGTTTCGTACAGATAAAACACACCGTTGCAGATATATGGACAGTTAAGATTCGGCCAATCAGATGCCCTTTATGCAAATGAGGGTGGTTACTAATGAGGGTGAAAGTCGTTTTTACCTCCCTACCTATATGCCATTTTAACCCTAACCTAACCATAGCCTCAAACTAACCCTAAACCCAAACTAACCATTAGTCCAAAGACTACTTTCAATATTTAACACAAAACAATAAAAAAATATGAACAAACAGTCGATCAAACTCATCTATCCATCTATCCATCTATCCATCTATCCATCTATCTATCCATCCATCCATCCATCACTCCATCACTCCATCACTCCATCCATCCATGTATAACACAGGCCTAAAAACATTCACTTTTTCAAACAAAAACTTTTTTTTTTTTAACAAAAAGTTGTTTAAACTCATGTATCTATATATTCATCTATTCATCTATCTATCTATTTATCTATCTATCCATCCATCCATCCATCCATCCATCACTCCATCCATCCATGTATAACACAGGCCTAAAAACATTCACTTTTTCAAACAAAAACATATTTTTTTTAACAAAAAGTGGTTTAAACTCATGTATCTATATATTCATCTATTCATCTATCTATCCATCCATCCATCCATCCATCCATCACTCCATCACTCCATCCATCAATGTAACACAGGCCTAAAAAACATTCACTTTTTCAAACAAAAACATTTTTTTTAACAAAAACATTTTTTTTAACAAAAAGTTGTTTCAACTCATGTACCTATCTATCCATCCATCCATCCATCCATCCATCCATCCATCCATCCATCCATCCATCCATCCATCCATCCATCACTCCATCCATCAATCTATCTATAGAAATAGACACTTACCTGTCAGCATTGGTGCTGTTTCAGCACTCGTGCTGATATGCACGGCAAATGCAACCATTTTGCATTGACAGGTGAACAGCTGGGGGAAAACTCAAGTTCAGTTTGCGTCAGGGCGTCTGCATGGATGCAGGGTCAAAGGCCAAAGGCCTGGCACGCTACCTCACCTAACCAGCTAAACCTACCCACCACCTGCACAAAAAAACAGAAAACAAAACCAAAAAACACTGACCACTGGCGGGACCTACACAGACCCTACCCAAAATATACCAGGATAGACCACCCCTATATAAAATAACCCTAGATACAACAGCAATTTATAAAATAGACCCCTGTTAAAAAAAAACAAATCTAAAAAATAAAGTGCAGTACCGTGTCTACACACCTGGTGGCGCTAGAGGCGCACCAAACCACCACCAGTCGACTAGCCATACATCAATTACTATATAAACCAAGTTTCGTACAGATAAAACACACCGTTGCAGATATATGGACAGTTAAGATTCGGCCAATCAGATGCCCTTTATGCAAATGAGGGTGGTTACTAATGAGGGTGAAAGTCGTTTTTACCTCCCTACCTAACCCTAACCCTAACCTAACCCTAACCCTAACCCTAACCTGTTAAAAAAAAACAAATCTAAAAAATAAAGTGCAGTACCGTGTCTACACACCTGGTGGCGCTAGAGGCGCACCAAACCACCACCAGTCGACTAGCCATACATCAATTACTATATAAACCAAGTTTCGTACAGATAAAACACACCGTTGCAGATATATGGACAGTTAAGATTCGGCCAATCAGATGCCCTTTATGCAAATGAGGGTGGTTACTAATGAGGGTGAAAGTCGTTTTTACCTCCCTACCTATATGCCATTTTAACCCTAACCTAACCTAACCATAGCCCCAAACTAACCCTAAACCCAAACTAACCATTAGTCCAAAGACTACTTTCAATATTTAACACAAAACAATAAAAAAATATGAACAAACAGTCGATCAAACTCATCTATCCATCTATCCATCTATCCATCTATCCATCTATCTATCCATCCATCCATCCATCACTCCATCACTCCATCACTCCATCCATCCATGTATAACACAGGCCTAAAAACATTCACTTTTTCAAACAAAAACTTTTTTTTTTTTAACAAAAAGTTGTTTAAACTCATGTATCTATATATTCATCTATTCATCTATCTATCTATCTATTTATCTATCTATCCATCCATCCATCCATCCATCCATCCATCACTCCATCACTCCATCCATCCATGTATAACACAGGCCTAAAAACATTCACTTTTTCAAACAAAAACATATTTTTTTTAACAAAAAGTGGTTTAAACTCATGTATCTATATATTCATCTATTCATCTATCTATCCATCCATCCATCCATCCATCCATCACTCCATCACTCCATCCATCAATGTAACACAGGC
>NW_028118409.1:0-83460 GCF_965113295.1 Leuciscus leuciscus
TAATAACAGTAAACATTATAAGGCATCATCCAGATGACCCCAACTGATCCTTGTGGCAGAGTGAAAGGCAGGTTACACTTTCAATGTCAGATGGTACAACTACAGTACATATATACATGATTCAATATATATATATCCATCATGACTCAATAATATGCAATACATCAGCTTTTTTTTTTTGGTCAGAAACCCATTAATATCTTGTCTGGTAGTTCTTTGGCTACATTTAACTCTGAGGGGTCACATTTAACTCAAAAGTGTTCAATCGGAGACAAGGAATCCTTCTAGTGTGAAAAAAAATCAAACCAAACCAATTGGAGTTGAACATGTGGGCTGCTTCATCTGTAGCCAGATGTATCTACTCATTAAGACTTCAGATCATGATTTACTGTACACTTCATATGCACTGAGGAAATGAAGCCAATTGGGAGGCAAAGAATTCCCAGGGTACTTCATATGAGCAGCCAATCCAAGAGAATAAAAAGGGGAGGCCAAACACAGTGGGATAATGAAGAGAGGTGAAGAGGCATTCCTGCGCACAGACCACATCACAAGTGGGCAGAAACAGCAGGACAATAAAAGTGGGTGAAAACACTATAAAGTCAGAGTGCCCTCTGTGTGCCCTCAGGGGTGCTGAGTTCCAGGTAAACCTCAGCGAAGCATGTGACTCACTGCTGCTAGCGTCATTCGGCTGCTCTCCTGTTTCATTGTGCTTAGATTGCATGAAATAAAATTCTAATTTAACTGCTTCACTGATTTCATTTCAAGGAGTTTTGAGAAAGTGGATATTTTAACTCAATGTTACTTTGACTTTCATTCTCCTATCAGAGGCCAAAAGTAAAATTGGACGCATGTTTTTTCAGTTGTCCCCCAACAGGGGGCCTACGTTCACACAGAATGACTTGCCCTGCTTTAAATACTGCCACAGATCTACAGTAAAGTTGCTGTTATTCAACTTTAATAATTTAATCTTTAACCATGATGTACATTTCATTAATTAGCTTTTCTTGTTTATGATCTTCAACATAAGAACAAAAAAATAAAAATAAAAAAAAATTCTTTAATCTAGATTTTGTAGCAGTACTCATTGTATTTAGAATGAAGCTGGACTAAAGTTAGTGATTTGCAATGAGAGTGGATTATGTGATCAAAAACATCTGGCCTATACCCAATCCTTTTTTTTTTTTTTTTTTTTTTTAACTACAGAAATGACTGAAATTCATAAGCAGAAAACATTTTCCATTTTTTTCCAAACTGGCAGTGCTGATAAAATTGTTTATCCATTGCAGTAAAATTTGAGACAATCAGAATACAGTTTCTTCCAATCCAAAATATAATAAAATACAGATGTTCCAAAACTGAATCCAAAAGAGTGTAAATCCCAAACGAGTGTGTATTAAATGTGTCAAATTAGCTCTCCATCACAAACAGATCATTTTGTTTAAGTTATTTTAGTACACCAAAACTAAATAAAAATGAAATGAGAAAATTAAGATTTTATATATTTATTTTACATAATATATATCTGTGCACCTGCCCATAAGTTTTTCACCAGGACTGTGTTTGCCCTTTTCCACCTGTTTTATCGGACGCCAGAAAAAAAAGAAAAAAGTTTGTTTATAAGTCTTCATTATATCAGGTATCATGTCTATAGCACAAAAGGTGCAAGATGAATTTATACAAATAATGTGTAACTTCCATTTCTATCTATCTATCTATCTATCTATCTATCTATCTATCTATCTATCTATCTATCTATCTATCTATCTATCTATCTATCTATCTATCTATCTATCTATCTATCTATCTATCTATCTATCCATCCATCCATCCATCCATCCATCCATCCATCCATCCATCCATCCATCCATCCATCCATCCATCCATCCATCCATCCATCCATCCATCCATCCATCCATCCATCCATCCATCCATCCATCCATCCATCCATCCATCCATCCATCCATCCATCCATCCATCCATCCTTACACAGTAAGCAGGACTGTTCCATTCGGATGCGTAGCTCAAGATGAAGGATAAAAAAGGACAGACACCTGCCCTGATTAGTCCAGCTGTGTTCTCAATCACACATCACGCCTGTCTGGGATATGACCTTTGACCTCAGTCTTAGGCCTCCTGGCAGGTGACCCCTGACCCTGGAGAGCATGGCCTGTTAGGCAGGTGCTGCTCCAGACAGACACACTGCAGTGTGTTACACACAAATGTTTCACACTGCTAGACCTAACATGCCCCTTTCTAATTTCACAAGGTATTTTGCTTTAACTATTAAGTGCATTATTGTCTAAATGACTGCCCTCCACGAGCTCTAATGTGCTTTATAATGGCTTACAGAGTTTTGCACATGTGTGGAACTGCTTATGTAAGATCCTTATTTCACACTAGTGAATCAAAACATTTGGACTGACTCCTACAAAATAATGCATAAAACGCATTAAACGGTCCATTTCTTTTAATCAAATCTGGTTATTTTTCTTTAGTCCATTGAAACACAGTAAAATACTGTTTTTGTAGCTCACACTAGACTGCTGAAACTTCTTTAACTTTATTTTTATATCAGACTTTCAGCTTATCATGAAAGAAAGAACACTTTCAAAGAACAGATGGTCTAATTTACCCAAAAAGTATTCAAATAACATGCATTTTGCAAATAAATAGGCATAATCAGCCAAAAAAAAATTAAATTAAAAAAATTATTTAAAAAAATCACTCGACTAATGAAATTCTAATGTTCTTCTTATGTTTCTGTCATTCTAATTCAACATATGGCTTGTGGCCAATTTGATTCTAATTCATTAATTTAAAAAGAGTTTTCAATTCTGGATTTTGCCCAAACCCATATAATATACACTCAATATACACCTAAAATATTTGCAAAAAAATTATATATTGTTGTTGGTTTTATAAAATGTTCCTTGTCCCTAAATCTTTATTTCAGTCATCCACTCTAAACATTCTACTAACTATAAATACAACTACATGTCAACTAACTCTCATTAGAATATTAGTAGACTGTTAGGTTTGGGTTAGTATAGAATAAGTTGGCATGTATTTGCAAAGTTACGTATTGTAGAATGTCTGAGGAGCATCAAAATAAAGAGTTAGCAGATAATAAGCAGACAGTAATACTAATACTCTAATGAGAGTTAGCTGACATGTAGTTGCAAAGTTACTTATAGTATAATGTCTAAAGTTATGCTTTGTTTTAATAAAAAATTGGCTGATCTTATAAGCTTGTAGGCTATTGTTTTAAACCTAACATCTTGCATAAATGATTCTATGAAATTAAGTAATTTTTGTCCCTTCACAATGCACCCTACATTGTATTTTTTCTTTATATATTCAATAAGTCAAAACAACATATAAAACCATTTAAAATTGTCATGTTAATATAATTTAAGAGGAAATTATATATATAGCCAATTTGTTTATATATTTTTTTTTTCAGTGTACTCTATATGTTTTGCAACCAAAAAATGTCATACGTTAAAGTATAAAGTGGTGTAACTCAGAGCTCGTAATCTGAAGGTTGCTGATTTGATTCCCACAAACGGAGGACCATAACCTGTTATAAATGTACTGTAGGATTCTATGGATAGTTGTCTTCTAAATGGCTATTTTCAGAACATAATTTTGTACTTTTTTCCTTCATTATGTGAACTTAATGGAAATAAATAAACACTTAATTGATATTGCAATGAATAAAGTATGACTGAAGTTAATTAACAGCATGAAACCACTCAACATGACATTTCTAAGTAATTCCAATGTTTTATATTTTATTTGAGTCAATAGGTTTCTTAAGAACAATGGAAATCTATTATCCTCCTCCGCGAAGCACCCACACACACTCTTTCATGTACACATCCCTAAGCAGCTGCGTCATTAGAAAATTCTTTTGAACTTCACACTGAAAGTCAAATGCCACATGTGTCCGTGTTAGACACATGCATCCCAGCTGCTTTACAACCCTTATTTCATTTCTCCACCCCCGCTATCACCAAAATCCTTGACCCCACCTCTGACACCATCCTCGTCTTCAAGAACTTATCTCCGTGCTTCTGCTTCCAAGGGAAGATCAAACTTTTGGTGCCTCAATGCTCTACTGCATTTCAACAATGATCTCACACCCTCTTTGGATCTGTCCTTGTTCGATATCACCAGACATCTGATCAGTTGTGCACCTGGGAACAGGGAGTTGCCTTCTCGCTTTCATTGCCATTCCGTACAATTCTGAACATGTGGCCTTTTCTTTGCAGTGGACCTTCGAGTGGCGATGGTTTAGGCCAATTCGGTGGTTGGGCGACTGGTTTAGGCCCATTCCCATTCTAAATACCTTTCTTTTGAGGCACCTTCTGTCTATCTGTGATATTAACAGTAATCTGTGCCTCTCTCCAGATTGGCTGCCTCGTTTGATTGGCCGTGATTACAGCTCAAACGATTTGAAACATTTAAAATGTGATGAGGCCTCAGCTGAGGTCTGGAAGTACTTCACGGGACGCACAGACCTGCGTTTCAGGTGGGTGTAAAAGAGAAAATGGGCGGCAGCTGTGAACAAGGGTGTGTTTACTTCTCTATTCAAAAACTCAGTTGTCCCAGGACTACTATTGACATTCCCAGTTTCAGAATGATGACTGAATGTGAACCATTAAACCTTCAGGCCTGCTTAAAACACACTTAACATCGAAAATCCCAGTTAATACATCCTGAACTGATGAAAAAGAGATAGAGAAAAGGTTTAAATTCTTACATAAAAAGTTGCTTAAAAGTAAGTAAGAGGTTAATTTCATCAAATTAAAGTTTAGGACAAAGCCTTGTGAAAAGTAAGTGTACTAATTAAATGTGTACTTGTGTACTAGAAATAAAATATAACAAAACTGTACTTGCAGATATAATATAATATTAAAGACATAAAAAGCCACTTAAGTGTTCTTCAAGAGAGTACACTTTGTAATAATGTCAAAATAAAAGTGTTACTTTAAAGTACATTTGAAATCATTGTTTTAATAATCTGCTGTCGTGCTTTAAAAAGTACATGTATTTTAGTAGCACTTTATTTTACAGTCCTGTTCCCCATGTACAATGTACCTATTATTGTAATTTACAATAACTGAGTAGCCTAATAACTAGATACCCTGGCCTAAACCTAACCGAACCCCATGTTAGATACCTTATATTATCAGTGCTTTCTAAGGTAAGTACATGTAAGTACACAAACTGTAAAATAAAGTGCAACTCTTATTTTGATGTGTTGACTAACATACTAAAGCACATATGAAGTACTTGATTAGTAACATGACTGTAGTGTTATATGATAAAGTTAATATAATTTAAAAGTACTTCATTTTAAAAGTATGCTAAAGTGTATGTCTTTTTCACAAGGTAATATATGATTTAAACTCCAATAAGCAAAAGATGTACCAGATTAAAAAACAAACAAAAAAACAAACAAAACAAATGGACACAGTTAGAATTTTTTAAATGTGTATTGTCACTGGCTGTCATTTTTACATTGTGTTGAACAGACCTCGAAAAAAAAAAAAAACAAAAAAAAAACAGACATGATGAGAGCAAAACAGTCTACTTCCAATTATTTACTCTAAGATATAATCTAATTGATGTTTACATTGCTTTCAGAGTTCGCTAAACAATATTTTAAGATTGAATTGGAGAAAAGCCCAAAAAAGCACATATGTAAATATTTACAACTTGACTATTTTAATTTTTAAGCCAAAGTAATGGCTTCCAAGTACATGTAACACACACACACACACACACACACACACGCGCACGCACGCACGCACGCACGCACGCACGCACGCACGCACGCACGCACACACAAGCACGCACGCATGCACACAAACAAAACCAACACATCTTTCCTAAAGTAGAAAGTTATCGAAAAAGAAATAAGGGGTAAATATATTTATATATCTCTATTTTTATTGTTTTCTTGCAAGACGTCGAAAGTATCGCTTTTGGAATGGACAAGAAATGATCATTTCCAAAGCCCAGTTAAAGATGACATAGAATGTTATTTTGAGTCAATGTCAATACATCTATTTATTTCTTTTTTAAATCAATGACCCTTTTCTCGTATTCGTTGCTGCAACATAACTACTACACAACTGATTACATTGGCTGAGAAAAAAATTGCTTTCGAACACACTCCATTTATAGTAAGAGCTACACGAACCTCCTGATTTAGAAAATCCTCTTCTAGCCAGAGAAGAAAATGTGAAAAAAAAAAAAAAAAACTGTAGAAATACCATGGTAAAAAATAAAAATACAGTGGTACTGAATGATTACATTGTAATTTTTTCAAGGAATACCATGGAACATGTAAAAAAAAAAAAAGGTATTACTAGGGTATTGTCTGTTAGTGTATGCCAAGAACTGATATATGGAAAAATGTTACACTCAAGTATTTCTTATGAAAGGATATTATAAATATGGATCCTAAACTAGGCCAGTTGCGTGCATTTATCAGTCTATAGCAATTGGAAAACCCGGTACTATCTAACGTTGTATGTTATGTTCAAGATTTGATAAAAACATTGTGAAAAAGCAACACCAGTTGTTGAGTATGTGAGACACGCCATTACTGAATAATCCATTTGAAGAAAGCAAAGCTAAGCTAAGTGTTTCGTGACATTTACAAAACTAATTTTGCGTGATAGTGTTTTTGACCTCTGACTTCTGAACAAACCATGTAGAATTTACTGCTAATTCTCAGGCGATGGTTGGGTGTACATTACTAGTGTCCTGAGGTGCAAGACTGAGAGACCGTAACTAATGTTTGTTGACAGAAAATAATTCACTCCACTACTTTTTCACTAATGCTCCATTAGTTCCGTTGCCAAGGTGAACAAAGGAGCAAACATATTGGTTGAATGGACATTTTCATAAACAACAGAAAACAGAAGACATTTAAAGACAAGCTTATTTCAAAATGGAATGCTTGCTTTTTTTTCTATTTTTGAATTGACATTCAAAAACAACTATATAATACTGTCTGGATTAGCAGTGAGTGTGGATGTGCTGAAAATGTGGACGGTAGCAGATAATTGTTCAACACTTACAGTCTGTGTTCTCTGACATAAGTTTTTGTCAATCTTAAAGTCATATTAATAAAACGTTTACAACACAAACAAAGGACATTATAAAATGCCTAACAATGGGAGGAGAAAGTGCAAATATTTTGGCTCCATGATATAATTTTCATCATTTTTTTCTTTTTTTCTTGAGGAACCTCTTAATAATTTCTCAGAATCCTTCGGTGTACTCTTCCAGCAGTGAACAGATGCCTTCCCACTGTGCTTCGTGCTTACTGCCTCATCTTCTGGAACTTTCTGTCTTCAGACCAGACGACCTACTGGAAAACAGACAGTGTGGTGAGACAGGTGAGCGGGCGAGGTGTTTGCGCTCAGTTTGCTGGCCTGCAGATGCGCCAAAACACAGCCATAGCGTGACAAGACGGCAGCATTCTTGAGATTATCTGCACTCATGCATGCACACGTTCACATATGCGCACATACATGCACCCTAGATCTTGTCTGCGATCTCACACACACACACACATGACAAATAGGAAGAGAGATATGGGGCAAACAACATGGTTGGATGTGTAGGCTTTGTCTGCGAGCAGAACATCTCCAGATGCACCAAATGCATTCAAGATGATATGTTCGGTGTCAGCTCCAAAGATGCACTGGCTTCCTTCAAATTATGTTGTGCTTATGCGAGATTTGTAATGTTGTTGGAAGGATAAGAGGCCATGTTTGTTCTCTTTCCAAAGTCATTGGGAAACAGACACTTCCCCTGCGGCTGATGTGCATTTCTTTCTCTACTGCTACCTCCTTGTCTTAAATTCTCTCACTTATCCATTTTGCCTTTGAGGCTGGGACGTTTGACATTAGCCCACAAATCATTGGTGATTCATGCAAATTGCTGCTTCTCAGAATAAAAAGTAACCCAACATGCGACAGAAAGAGTATTTAGTTCACGCCATGCACAGTACAGTAAACCATAACGGACTGATGTGGCGAGTAATTGGATCATGATGGCATTGGGAACAGGGACATTTGGTGTCCACAGTTTGGGCCATAGGACTCCTTTTGGGGCTATCAATCAGAGAGGAACTTGAGAGATGGGTAACACAGACAGATTGCTTGCAGATGGCCGCTGTAGAAGGGAGTACAAGAGTTCCAGTGAAGAACCCCCTCCCCTACCTCATGGGGGAAGGGACTGACAGGCGGAGGGGGGTCCCGGGCCCTGGAGAGTCCATCAGATGTGTGTGTATGTGTGAGGTCAACAGCAGGCATTTGGGGGTGGGGAAATGCAGGTGGACACCCAAAAGGAACAGACCTGTTTTATCACCTATGCTGAATTTATTACTTAAGCACAAACTTAAGCCTAAAGTATACTTCAGTTTTTACACAAACGCTTACAGTAGCGTATAGTATGCATACAGCCGAGTGCATTGCCTTTCCAGAACTTATGACTGATAAAAAATGTACTCAGTTAAACTACAGTTCTGTCATGACAACTCTTGGAGTGACTGGAATTGTAATGGGTATGACAATGTTGATATATTTGGTTTTGGTGATATAGATGTGCTGCTGCTGTTATTGCTGCAAGTACAGGACTTGCTACTGCCATTAGAGGTTGCACAGACTAATTGACTTTAATGCTCTGCCATGATGCAGTAAGCTTGACGTCGACTAGTTGCTGATCATGGCCTATAGAGGGCGCAACAGGATAAGAAATCTTTGAAGTCCACTTTTACGATCCGTTTCCAACAGTTAAAATTACAAATAAATGCATACTCCGAGAGCGCTCCACAAGATATGTGTGATTATACCATCTGGATGCTCAAAATTGATCGGGTAAATGCACGTTTCAAACAACTTATTGTACACGTAAGTTAACCGCTGCTCTATTGCGCTGCTGCATTGTAACACACAGACAGCTCGCACATCACATGCAGATCGCGCGCACAGAAACATTCAATAGCGCAGAAACATTGTCATGGTTCTGTGATTTATCAATAAAACAGCTTAGAAACTGAAAAGTTCACACATATATTTATTAGTACCTAAAACTCGCAGCTTCACTATTAGGCCTCGTTTACACTGCAGGTCTTGATGCCCAATTCTGATTTGTTACCTTTATCCGATTTTTTTGACCGTCTGTTTACACGTTCTTTCAACTGTGACCCATTTCCGATTCATGTGTTTACACTTGCCATACTATCTGAAACATTGCGCATGCTTAAAGGGTTAAATTCTCTTGCACATATGGGCGGACGCGAAATATGCTTGATGCTAGCTCTGTGATATAAGCGAACTTCGCCAAACATTACCATGATTTTGAGGCGAAGGAGGACGAAAAGTGCCATCATTGCACACATGCTTCAGTTATTGTGTGAGAGAGATCTCAGGACTAGAGTTCTCAACGACGGGACCCGCGGGTTCGGGCCGGGTTCGGGCCGAAAATATAAGCAAATGACTCGGGTCGGGTCGGACCTCGGGCTTAATCTTTTCCGCTCAGTAAAAAAATAAAAAAACATTTATTAATCATCGCTGCTGTTCTCCGTAAAGAAAGTCTGGCTGCTGCGTGCAACGTGCATCATGGAGAGGGGCGGGGGCAGACGCCGCTGCGTGCACGCCTTTAGCCTGGAGAGGAAGATGGAGTTGGTGAAAAGTAAACTTGCCGCAGGTAAATTCACCGTCGCTACTACAGCCTATATATTTAAAGTTTATTGTTTCAGTTGTTTGTATTGTTAAAAGGCGTGAACATTAAAGGTTGATTTGAATTCCCGTCTGCTGGTCATGATAATACGTGTATGGAAAAAAAAAATCCGCCGCGGGTCGGGTTCGGGCAGATAATTCATGTTGATGTGTCGGGTTACATCGGGTCCGGGCTTTAAAAGCCACGGGCCGGGTCGGGTCGGGTTGTAATTTTCAGGCCCGTTGAGAACTCTACTCATGACTGGTGGGAGCATATTGTGTTTAAATATTGGCTTTAACGAGGAGCAGTGGGTCCGAAATGTTGTTGTGTACAACAATATGTTGTGTCAACGTTTGTTCACATTCCTCTCCTACGACGACACAACGTTTCGTCGGGCCATCCGTCCCTTTGCAGATGCACATCGGGATTTCTCTCGTCATTAAACCGCGGAGACGTTGCCTAATGCCTCAGAAAATCAGATCTGCCTGTTTACATCACAGTCGCATTGGCACATATCCGATTTATTTCCACATATGAATGAGGCCTGAAACCGATCTCGAAATATCCGAATGCATGCATTTTTTTCCTGTTTACACAGTCATAGAACACATCGGATATGTGTCACATATGAGCAAAAAATCGGAATTGGGTCACATTTCACTGACAGTGTAAACGAGGCCTTAGAGAGAGCCAGGTATAATTAATTCACACGCAATCGTTCTCTCACTAATGCATTCATATAAATCTAATCATTACTGTGCTACTTTATCTGTGTCTGATTTAGAATGAGCAGAAATCTGTGAGAAATATAATGACCCAAAGACAAAAGAACTGATAAAAATAATACAAATATTTAGGAGCATAAAATACATGAATAACATACATACATTGGAAATATTATAAGGAAACATGGAATTAGTTTCCATTGTTATGCTGATGACACTCAAATATATATTTCATCACGGCCGGATGAAAACGCTAAATTTTCCAAATTGACAGAGTGTGTTAAAGATATAAAAGATTGGATGACGCGTAATTTTCTTTTATTAAATCCAGACAAGACAGAGGTAATACTTATCGGTTCAAAAAACCGCCCACAAAACCTCGCACAATACAACTTTAACATCATAGGATGTCCTGTTACTTTATCCTCTACAGTAAAAGACCTGGGTGTTATACTCGATTGCAACCTGTCTTTTGAAAATCATATTTCATATGTTACAAAAACTGCCTTTTTCCACCTTAGAAACATTGCTAAGCTACGTAATATGCTATCAGTTTCTGATGCAGAAAAGTTAGTTCATGCATTCATGACCTCGAGACTGGATTACTGTAATGCTTTATTAGCTGGTTGTCCTGCATCCTCAATAAACAAGCTACAGTTAGTCCAAAATGCCGCCGCTAGAGTTCTTACGAGATCAAGAAAATATGATCATATAACACCAATTTTATCATCACTGCATTGGTTACCTATAAAGTTCCGTATTAATTACAAGGTATTGCTACTGACTTATAAAGCCCTAAACGGCTTAGCTCCAGTCTATTTAACGGATCTTCTATCACCCTATAATCCATCGCGCTCTTTAAGATCACTAAATTCAAGGCTTTTGGTCATACCTAGGATATCCAGAACCACCAAAGGAGGGAGAGCATTTTCACATTTGGCTCCAAAACTCTGGAATAGTCTTCCTGATACTGTTCGTTGCTCAGACTCGCTCTCCCAGTTTAAAACTAGATTAAAGTCGCATCTCTTCAGCCAGGCATTCATATAATCCCACAGTTCAAACTACAATCCGGCCTCTAGCTCATAAATGCCAGAGGAAAACTGGCCCCCGACTGAGCCTGGGTTCTCCTTTTCTCCATTAGGTCACCTGATGGAGTTTTAGGACACCATTAGGTCACTTGATGGAGTTTTTCGGTTCCTTGCCACTGTTGCCTTTGGCTTGCTCAGTTGGGGATATTTTGGGGATATTTAATTTAATTTTATCAATCAATAAATTCCTCTTGAAACAAACTTTGTTGTATTATTTTAATTTAATACTGTGAAGCTGCTTTGATACAATCTGTATTGTGAAAAGCGCTATACAAATAAACTTGACTTGACTTGACTTGACATGAATTACCCATAGCAGATCTATACAGGGGAAGGTGGAGGGTTTCTGAAAGCGCACTGCACTGCTACAGCAAATACTGACCAAGGTCAAGGGTATAAAGGTTGAGCAGCAAGCTCACTGGCTACTGATACAGCAAGAACCAATCAGCTGTGCCATATAGAGAACCGTGTGATTGGACCTATCAGCCTGCGCCATCTAGTTTCATGACAGAACTTTGCATTTATGAGTGTCTCTTAACTCCGTTATTGTTGTTGTGGTCTAAAGTATCCATCCCTTTTCAACTGTAAAACATGACCTGCCAGTGTTGCCACCTTGCAGATCACCTAATTAATGCAAAACAATTCAAGACTTATTCACAGTAAAATAAAAATAAAATATAAAATAAAAAAGGGCTGCATGCATACAGTATACACGTACTTACGCTGATGATGACATTTACATCACGTGCACTGTACACATACCCTAGCGAACGGAAAAACCAAAGCATACTTTTAGCTTTAGTTGAAACCACAATCTTGGGGATTACCTGACTAAAAGTGTCTATGCTAAATTTAAAGGTGTACTGCGGAGGACCTTTGCCTTTTTGTGTGTACCCCGATTCACTACGTTAAGCCTACAATAATGATTGACATTTTGAGTTGGATTTGGCAGGAAATTACAGATTTATGTCATTTGTCCTTGAATGCTTGCATCATGTCTGTACAGTAAGTAAAGAAAAGAAGGTCCGGCTATTATGGTGTGACGTATGAAACTTATTTCAAGAAATGTTTCATCTTGTAGGACTTTCTATTTAATGTCAGGGGGTCTTGGAGTAGAATGACAGACCTGTCATATGAAAAACCACAGATGTATTTTAAACCACAGATGGTGATAGAGAGGCCACAGTTACATAATGCACCTTTAACTTTTTCAGAAGCATAAGAATACCTACGTTACTTTAAAAATATTGTAACAACCTACTTTTCCAACAATTGTCACTATAAAATTGTCATTTTTAACGTCTTGCACTATAGCTTTATAGTGAACTGAAGTGAGGTTTTACACGCTACATGCGGTCCTTTCTCTGGGAAGTTTGTCTGATTCATTCTAGTCAATTGGTTTGCACATGTAAATTAATCAATAAAAACTTTAACTATTTCGAGTCCCTGCAGAATTTACTAGCTTAGCTATAGGATCACTCATTGTTTTCACCCTGATTGCTAGAATTACCCTCTTAGCTTCAATGTCTTTAGCTTTTAGCTTGTAGAATAGAGAACTACTTTTTCAAAAGAGCAGTTTATTTAACTGTGGTTGAACTATTTTGAATTATACTTAGCTTGCTGTTTTATAAGCTACATTTTCAAGATAGTTTCCCAACACTGACAGAAAACATGTTATACTGAATTATAAATATACCACAGCAAACATACCTATTAAACATAGTTGCGGGGGCGGTTTTGAGGCGAATTTGAGAGTATGTCTTGTTTGTCTGTTAGCGTGGAGAATTCTTTTAGCTCTCAGTGTCTGCATACTCATTCTTCTCAAAAGCCCAATTCCCTTCGGTAATTAACAGGCACCAGAAAAAGGGTCCACTTTGGCCTCTACTCTTTCAGAGCGGTAAAGTGATGAAATGACTGTGCCATTAAGGACACAAAGCCTCTCCCTGCTCACCCCCGTCCCCCTCATCTGATAAAGGCCGGGGAAACCAGATCCAGTGTGTCTGAGAGCTGCTTTACCTGACTGCTGATCTCTGATTATAGGCCTTACATTGGAGACCTGGAAGGGGAGGATACTGCCTTGTGGCAGAAAAGGTGTGCATCAAGGTATCACTGATGCTGATTCAAAACGTATATTGTGCATGATCTGTTCAACATTTAGAGGGGTACTACTAGTATTCTGCAAAATCAGGTGTTGATACAGAATATTATAGTGGTTCTCAAATTGGGCATTAAGTGGAAACCCAATGCAATACCAATAGTGTTTAGAACTCGTCAACAAAAAAAATTCCTTAAAATCAATATCAGATTTTTTTTTTTTTACATAATCTCAGACCTGCAACCTGCATTTCTGTATCATAACCCTAGTTATAAAAAAATATTGGGCACTGCAAAAACAGGAAATTTAAAACCAAATGCTATATAATCTGAACATACAATAAACTCAAGCTGGACTTGAGCTACTGAAAAGGAATAATAATAAAAAAAAGCGAGGGCGATTCACTCCCAGACAGCGCCAAATTTCCCAAGTGAGCAAGTAGTCTGCTTCCTTTTTTTTTGCATACTCCATAGAAAACATCACCATGATGTCATCCATAATTATCGCAAATGACTAAGATGCAACAAATCAGTGTGTCTGCAACATTCTCCCAGCCAGATTGCGTCAGAAGCGTCTTTTTCACAAGGCTAATGGCACGTACAAACAAAGTCTCTTTCTAACGCAAGAAATAAGAGTTGAGTCTCACGTCTGCTGTCAAAATTAAAGCAAACAAACTGATGTATTTTCCAGCTCACTAAAACTTCTTCAGTCTGACATCTACTTTTAGTCCATCCAAGAGCAACTGGCCATTTTTAGCACTTAAAGCTCAAAAACAGTTAAGAGGCATGCATGCTATCTCAAATATGCTGCTAAAACACTATAAACTGCATTAATGAGAGGAAGTACCAAAATAAGTGTTACAATGCACTGGTAGAATCTGTAGAAATGTGCAGAGCAGGTGAGTCCCATATAGTGATATTTCTCCTTAAACAATTAGCCTGGAAGGATGGCCCACCCCTGTTTTAACAGCCCTCTTAATTTCCAACAAAAACATAAAAGCCAAGCCGCACATTAGAGACTAATAATTAGTGCATGTAGTTCTGAGTTTCTTACATACAAAGAAAAGAATGCCTGTATGATAGATTCATATTCAACAACACTTCATCTTGATAAAATAACTTTTAAAATAACCCACCTCCCAGCCAATAAATCCCAATAGGCATTATTTTACATATTTATTATAGTTTTACTTAACTTTTTCTTCAATATTTAATGCATATTTGAATAAATCTGTCATAGTTCTAAGCTAATAGTGCTCATCAATGTCAATGTTTAAGATTAATAATCAAATAAATGTAGGTGGGCTGCTGAACACGAGTTCCAGAGCGAAGCTTCAGTTGACAGTATGGGATAAGATGTAAGTAGCTAAACTAAATATTGAATATTTGACAGCTGTTTTATGAAAGACATGTTAAACGACGGACAGAATTAATCAGGGATTTAAACTAGTAGAGAGTTTAATAAATTAACTGACTAATTTTGCCATTTTGAACTGAAAATATACGGTCCTACTTGATTGCGATTAATGTGTATGTGTTAATTGTAATGTGATTCATGTAATGTAATTCATAATTGTCAAGGTGACAACACAACACACATTCAAGGAGCCATTTTCAACGTATTAGACATAAGATTAATATTGAATGAGCACATATTGTCAGTGAATTTAATAAGCTAGGTTTTCTGGTAGCTTTCAGTAAATTAATTTGTGGTGCTCTTCGGTTTCGAACGGAAAATTTTTATATCATAGTTTTTATAAAATTTTTTACTTTATCGGAATGATATGAAACTTGGCAAAGGTTTTGGCACTTGCTATGTGAATGCACAGGAACACGCACAGGCACGCACCCACGCGCACATGCACACACAACCTTGATTCAAAAAGGTTAAATGGCCCTGAAAACGCGCATCACGATTGTACCGCATTGAAAATGAATGGGAAACAATTTCACACAGTGGAAACGTTTGGTACTGCGCCCAAACAAAATCTTACTAAAAGCTCATATTTGGAAATATCAACCTCAAAATTGGAACACGACTTGTTTAGATTTATGGCTTTTGTTTTCTCACAGTTTTAGAGTAAAACATGTTTTGGAAAATATATTTCTCATATAAAACCTGAAAACATTTTTCTGCATTTTTTTCATAATAAACTTAAACCGCTATAAAGTTTTTTTAAGTTAACTTTTTTTTTCTTTTTTTTTTTTTTTACTTCAGCAATAATCAACCAAGTCTCTTCTTTAAAAAGAGTCCAAACTTAAGTCTGTGCTCCAAAGCATTCAAGATTTAAAACAGTTGAATTTAGAAATTTCATGCTCAAAAAGTGGTTAACAGGTAATAAATGGATTATAACTACATAAATATAATTTAGTCCCAAGCAAATCCCCTAAAAAAATTTTTTTTCAATAAAAAAAAAAACATTATCAAAATAAAATATAGTACATTCATTACATTGAAAAAAAGGTCATTTTTGACCACCACTTGAGGAACACCATTGGGTTAAGAAAACCTCAATTTTGGCACCTCTGTATTTATAAAACCCTACGAATGGCCCAGGTTATAACCATATATCCAGGTGCACAGTGAAGTAAGGAGCATCATCAGCATTTTAAAGAGATAATTCTGGTGTCTGGATTGCAGCAACTAATATTGTAACTAAATAAATGTCATACATTCACTGTCAAACAGCCACAGCCAGATGAAGGAAATGTCCATTGGCTCTCATCACTGCCATATTTTGGCAGTGCACGGTCCCAAATCCCGACTACATCAGACTCATCAATTTTACTTCCAGTACACTTAAGCGACAAGACATAAAAATGTCTTTTAGGAGAAGCTTGGCCCAATTCATCACACTCGAGGGGGGGGGGGGTGTCGAAAAGCAAACTCTTTGGCTGTGGGCAGGAGAAGCCCCCTCAGCTCTCCAAACCAAGCAGCTGTTTATCTTGGCAGTGCTAGTCACGGTCCACTGGGCCTGAGTTTCTGCTCTTTCCCGGCCACTGTTTTTAGGTTGAAGTGGGCAGCGCCAGGGTAAACACATGAGCTCAGCCCTCGCTGGGTCCTTGTTGGGTCTCTGCTAGGCTACCAGAACCCACAAGCCAGGGTAAACAGCAGCTATGCGACTAATAACAAGGGAATCCCACTGGTCGGAGAGCGAGCTAGCGAGAAACGGTGCTAGTGGGCTAGCGAGCCTGTCATCAAATGCTAAACACCTAACTACAAGCAAAACATTTTGGCTGGCAAAAGTCAGACAGTGAGCGCAAAGGAGCGAGAGAGCGACTTGTCATCGTGCTATGAGACAGAACGTCTCTGCTTTCTGCTCCGTGTCTCTGTCTCCAAAACGGTAAAAAAAACAAAAAAACACAAGTGAGACAGTCTCGGTCTCAGAGCTATTACAGTTGCCATCATTTCAAATAAACAGTCATGCTTCCAAATAAGTGTGTTTTTTCTCTGGCTCTAAAGAAAATATCACTGAAGACTACCACTAATCAAATGTGAAGTAAATGGTGCCACAAAGTCTTATTCAAACCAGTTATAAAGCTGCGCATGACTTCTGAGCGTCTACACACAGGAGCCCAATGAATTAAACCTCACGCTGTAATTTAGCGAAGAGAAACAGGTGGGTCTGGACACACTGAATTATAGCATTTGGATAAATAATTTCTCCCCTTAAGTTCCACTTTAGAGAACCGCAAACCAGAGGAGGCCGATATGGAGAAGCACATCAGGATTGATATCAAAACCACACTTTCCTTCTCATAGCCTGGTAATATACAGCCATATTCATGACAGCACTATATATATTTATATAATTTAAAAAAAAATTGTTTATGTAAAACGGAAAAGAGTTAAAAAACCCAGTGACTCCTGGTGGTTATTTTGGAAATCGTATTCTCCTACTAGATTTATGAGGATGGAAACATTTTACAGACCTACTAATGCACTTGTCATTGCTTATCTATGAAGCAGAACAAATGATGTGTTTGAGGAGAAGAGAGTAACTCCAAACCTGCAACTTTTGTCCAACAAAAGCTATTAGACGGGATGTCTTCTTGTAATAAGTAACATAAGTAGCAAGTCTCTCGGCCAGTGATGGAATAGCAGAACTTCTGGTGCAGTTAATGATGGGATGGAGCATTATTTTAACTCGATCAGTGGAGGATCAGGTGGACTGTGGGATACCGCGCCATCCGGCCTAGTTATCTGAGGTTAAGTAGTTGCTTCCAAGTTCCAATCCAAGGGCTGTTCACCATAATTTAGCTGGTACATGACCTCACTACACCATTGTGCACATCTTATTTAATTTGCTTTGCACATAGTCAATAACGCAGGAAATTTGGCACACTTGAGCTGCATGAGCTGAAGCAGAACAATGAACGAACATTGCTAAACAGAAGCACTTTGTTAGCTGGTTAATTAGCATTCTAATTTTCCACTGTCTGGTGGAAAAAGTAGGAGAAGCCACTATATATATAATAAATGACTTGCACCTCAGAGCGCGCAGACGAAGTGCACTAAATGTGTTATCTTGCGTTTCAAGGCAGACGCCTCCTGTTCGGGAACGCAGTCGTGTAATACAGTTCTGGAAGGTAATTAACCACTTTGATGACAGATTTTACTCAGGCATATCAGAACAACCAAAACACCATTTCAGATGCTGTGCAAAACATAGTGTCGGCCCAGATCCGGCCCACATCTGGTACGTGTGGATTCCACGTGTGCCAGATGTGGGCCGGATCTGGACCAACACTTTGTTGCTGTCTGGGTAGTCCAGTTATGCCGTCCCATCGCGCAAAGTCACGTGATTGTTTTGATCCGCATCGATTTATTCGGTAAATGTGTTTCCATCGTAGTTTATGTGCATGTTTTCTTATCGGATAAAAAATTTATTCGAAACAAACGAGTGCATTTATGTGCATCTTGCCATTTCCGTCCAGATGTTTTTTTACATGATATCCCAAAATGCGCATAATAGTTGGTGGATGGAAACATTGCTATTGTGAATATGCTCTGAACAAAGACATTAAACAGCTAAAGCATGAATTCACAACAATAGTATTATACAATTGTGTACTTACGGTAATGTTATTTCTAAGGTTTTTACAACAGTTTCCATATGTTGTTTTTGTTGTGATTTCATTTACACTTTCTTGTCAACTAAAAGTTTGACTTAAAAAAAAAAAGGTGCCTACGAGCAAAGGTTCATATTTTCCTCACTGAGATGACAGCTCAACAGTCTCTAGGAGTTGAATGTGAATTTTCCACCAAATTACTCAAAGTAATGATGTCACTTTCTTTTTATCTCCACTTTTATAGACCCTGATTATTATCTGAGAATAGTTCACTTCTGACTCAATTATATACAGCACCATGACAACCATGAAAAACTTTGATTAAAGTAATCCAGCTTACAAAGAATACATGCACACACAAACACAGACACAATGTGGGTGGCCATAAAGACGCATCATTCATGCCGTCTCCATCGTAAAAAGCCAAGGTTTATATTATTCACTACATTGCTGGCTATCTATTCATATTGTTAATATATTATAAGTTGTGCTCTCTGCAGCTGCTGAGGCAAATGTTAGTGCGAAAGCAATTAGTCAGGCCTTACTGAACAAATTTGTCCCTTGCCTTGTCCCCTGACTGCTGCTGCTTGTAGTGCTACCTGCAAACAGAACATACAAGAAAGACAGATGTAAGTTAATAAGAAGAAAAAGATCTGAGTAACATGTTTTCCCAGACAAGTGTTTTTCTACTATCGATGTTTCCACCATTTTTCCTGTATTCAGTAACTACTGAATCTTACAAAGATGTCTCTGTGCCAGTATTTGACTCATGTTATACAGTCACTAAAGAAGAGTTATAAAGAATGTTTTTCGGTTGTCTTTCCTGAGCCTTGTTTACTCCCATGTTCTTTTGGTTTTTTTAGCATGAACTCAAATTGTGATGATAAGTAAAAAATAAAGCAGCATTGTGAGCTATAAACTCACATGTGAGTTATAAAATCACAATTGTGAGACTTAAAGTCACAATTGGGAGTTAAAAAGTCATTGACATATCGAAATTAATCGAAATTAAAGGTTTAGTTCACCCAAAAATGTAAATTCTGTCATCATTTACTCACCCTTATGTTGTTCCAAACCTGTGGGAGATTATTTCTTCTGTTGAACTAAAAAGAAGTTGAACTAATTCTGCTGATTAGTTTTTGGAATCAGCAGAAGAAAGAAACTCATACAGTTTCTTACTCATGAGGGTGAGTAAGTGATGACAGAATCGTTTTAATTTTGGGGTGAACTATCCCTTTAAGTCTCAAATAGCAGGATATACCATTACATTGCAAGATATAAAGTCCCATTGTGAGATATAAAGTCATGTTGTTTGACAAAGTTACGGTGGCCCGGCCGAGAGAGCTCAACGCACTGCAACTGAAGAAAACACATGCAAATAGAAAAACACCCGCCAATTAAGAAAACATCTTCATCGGTTTTACAACACGTGAGTGCTCCAAATACTCACAACACAACCAAATACAGAAACGTGCTGCAAATAGAACAGAACACAACAGAAATGTTTCCAGGGGACCCCAAATAAGTGACGAACCCGGCTGGATGTGCGTATAGCTCAAAGTCTACTTTTTTAAAAACTTTTTAAAACTTTTTTTTTGCTAAATATACAGAGATGACAAGTTTATGACATATAACTTTGTATTAGAGTTCTCAACGGGTCGGGTCGGCCCGACAAACCCGACGGGACCCGCGGGTTCGGGTCGAAAATATAAGTAAATGACTTGGGTCGGGTCGGACCTCGGGCTTAATCTTTTCCGCTCAGTAAAAAAAACAAAAACATTTATTAATCATCGCTGCTGTCCACTGTAAAGAAAGTCTGGCTGCTGCGTGCAACGTGCATCATGGAGAGGGGCGGGGGCAGACGCCGCTGCGTGCACGCCTTTAGCCTGGAGAAGAAGATGGAGTTGGTAAAAGTAAACTTGCCGCAGGTGAATTCACCGTCGCTACTACAGCCTATTTATATATTTAAAGTTTATTGTTTCAGTTGTTTGTATTGTTAAAAGGCGTGAACATTAAAGGTTGATTTGAATTTGCGTCTGCTGGTCATGGTAATACGTGTATGAGAAAAAAAAATTCCGACATGGCGTCGGGCCGCGGGCCGGGTTCGGGCAGATAATTCATGTTGATGTGTCGGGTTACATCGGGTCCGGGCTTTAAAAGCCACGGGCCGGGTCGGGTCGGGTTGTAATTTTTAGGCCCGTTGAGAACTCTACTTTGTATAGCCTACAATATGTTCAATGTCATCAGAATACAAATTAATCCAACATATCAAACTGGTAGGAAGTAGGTTGGAACACCAACTTTCATTGTGTATTCAGTGAAACAGGAAGTACCAGGGGAAATTAAGTAACTTCCGTAATAACCTCGCCAAATGTGGTTCCACCAAAGCACTTTATCATCCGTTTTTATATCATAAATGCATTCAGAAAAGCTGCACACCCTCTTTATTGACTCCTAGGCATCCTTTGAGTTCTTGAAGGGAGATGGTCTTGTCCTTGTTAAGGTCGCAGTAGTCGGTGAACTTGCGGGCGCATCGTTTGGGTTTGGCTTTCTTCTTCACGTAGCGCTTGAAGGGTTTCATCTCCTTCTTGTTGATATCGTGACTGCCATTATTATCCAGCTGGCCAAAGTACCATTGTACCACCCGTTCCTCCAGTGTGTGGCTTGGGTCAGGCTCAACAAACCTGGAGCACAAACAATCTCAGTTGGAGCAGTGTATTGTATATTACTATTATAAAACTATTATAAAACGTAACAATTTTAACTTTTTCACCAGAAGCTAATGAAATGATACAGACTGCATCACACTTCGGCAGATTCAGTTTTACTATTTGAATTGTATTCTATATACAAAACTCTAAAATCGACACAACTTATCCAGAACTGTTTGTCCTATGTGGACATTAATGGAACCTCTTTTAAAGAATTGCAATTAAAACATGATAAAATTGATTGATTTACATTGTGTTCAGACTCTGAACTCGTATCATCCTTGGCCACTAGGCATTAGAATATCAGAGAGACGTGGGAAGTTGTGGGAAATTTGTCAGGCCAACTCCACCATTGTGGTGGGACGTTTTGCACAAGTAAGAACTACTACTAAATATACTGTGTATACTCATATAGGGTAACACTTTAGTTTAGGGACCATTTCTCACTATTATCTAGTTGCTTATAAGCATGCATATTACTAGGATATTGGCTGTTTATTAGAACTTATAAAGCATATATGAATGCCTTATTCTGCATGACCATATTCTACATCCATTAATCACCCAACTACCTTACTAACTATTAATACGCAGAAATTAGGAGTTTATTGAGTTTCCTATCCTAGGAGTTTCCTATCCTTTAGGAGTTTCCTATCCTATCCTATCCATCCTATCCGATCCGATCCTATTGAGGCAAAAGTGGTAGTTAATAGTTAGTTAATAGTGAGAATTGGACCCTAATCTAAAGTGTGATTCTCAAATCATTACGACTTTGATCTAAAAATTGTATTTAGTCATCAAGTTTTGCAAATAAACACATAACACTATAGTAGCAATATTTTAGAGAACATATTAAATTCCACATTCATTTGAAAAAGCAATTTCTGATAATTATACCTTTTTTTATACCTATACCTTTTTTTTCTCAGCTTTATTCTCCTAATTTTATTACTTTATTCTAATGACAATTCAGTTTTATTTTCAAACCGATACAAATGTATTCTGTATTCTATTTATTTATTTAAACTAAAATGCTGTTGCATTTGTGAATAACGCATTACTTTATTAAGTTCTTACCTCCCGCCACCAGAGGGGGTTGGTGAGTTGATAGCTTGCACCATGTCAGTAGTAAGGGCATCCAACAGGCTGGTTATGAATTCCACTTTCTTTCCCTCTGGACACCCTGTAACATTTCAAGAGAGACCAACATAACCACAAGCATTCTCATTTAGTCTTACAGCAGAACACAAAAGAGGTGTTTTTAACATTAAAATGTCCTTTTCAATTACGCCCACAGTTAGAGAGGAACGTATTAAGCTGTCCCAATGAAATATACAACATCATGCAATACGATTGTTCTAACATTAATGTCAACGCTGATAATAAGGCTGCACATCTTATAGCAATTCAAAGATAAAATATGGCAAACAAAAGATGTGAGCATTTGCAAATGCTTGTGTGCACGTGTGAAATGTAAAGTAGCAAATAAGCTAGATCGACAAGGTGACGAGGGCACTTTCGCAGACCACCGCAGCCCAGTTAACTTTTACGACACATTGCTGAACACCTTGGGTAGCGCTTTTTTTTAACTGTCCCAGATGCTCGGCTGCAATGGCGTGCACTACTTGAGTCAATGTTTCGGCCTTAATTGTGTCTCTTAAAGGGTGACTTAAAACAGAAGAATGTAATAAAATAATCTCAGTTTACATTTTCACTTTGGTTAATTTAGGTTTTCTCGAGCCATCCTCACTCTAATTTAGCTGGTTCGGGGCAGTTTGGGAGGTGGGGCCCTGTGGCTTACCAGGTGACTCCAATTAGTATCTGTAAGGTTTGGACAAGTGTGATGACGTGCCGGCTCAGTGCTTCTCAGCCCAAGTGTTAAATTAGAACATATGGAATCAGACTCATCTTGTCAAACTTCCCATACTATATTTGACAGATGTATACTTCATAACGCCAGCTTGTGGGAAGCCCTGATGTAGATCAGCCATGAGTTTGTTTGTTTGTTTGCACTAGTATGATGATGCCACAGGTAGGCCTTGTAGTGGAATTTGGCCTGTGGAAATAGTTATAGTACATCTATCCAAAAGTTCTTCCCCCCATTCCTGTGTTGAAAGGATGAAACCAAAACTCTTTGCTCTGGTGCCAGGTTGCACTCAAGTAGAGTACATAAAAATAATTTGACTGAAGTCCCCCTGGGCACTGACAGCACCTCTCGGCCCCCCGCTGCTGTCCTCCCCAGTGGTCCACGCCGTCATAAACTACTCCACACATCTGTTACCCAGTCAGGAGCCATGTTTTACTCTGTAAACTTACCAGATGGGGAATTATAAAGGAGTTACAATGAAATTCTAAATGAAAGGGAAAGAACTGGAATGAGCGAAAGCCTAATATTTTTAGGGAAAACCACCTTTAAATGCTAACATGTGGTACATGTTCTTGCAACCATTTGTCAAACATTATTAGCAGAAACAAAAAGAAAACCATACTCTTATTGTAAGCATAGTCAAGGAGAATGAAAATATACAATGAAATAATTTAAATAAACATATTAGCAATATATGTAAGCTTCTTTCCGCCACTGAACACAAAAATAATAAAGGTAATTGCGACTTTTTATCTCACAACTGTGTGATATAAACTTGTAATTGGGAGTTATAAAGTCAGAATTGCCTTATATAAACTCACAATTGCTTGTAATAAAGTCTTAGAATTGGTCATAACTCAAAAGTTCGAGTTTATCTATTAATTCTGAGAAAATAAGTCAAAATGGCAAGATATAAACTCACAATTGCAAAAAATAAAAAAATAAAAAAATAAAAAAAATCAGAATTGCAGGTTTAAATCTCAATTCTGACTCCATAACATGCAATTGCGACTTTAAAGCATCTTGCAATTCTGAGAAAAAAAGTCAGAATGGCAAGATATAAAGTCGCAATTGTGAAAAAAAGTCAAAATTATCTTTTCAATTGTTTTATTCTGTGGCGGAAACAAGCTTCCATAGCAATATCAGTCATTGTTGCACGTAAAAAAAAGAAAAGAAAATAACAATAGGCTTTAGGTGGGTCATAGCCATTAGCCGCCCTCTACTCGCTAGTTAGTTGCAGGGGGAAGGATATTCTCATTCTAAAGAGCATCTGATTGGGAAAATAATCAATAAATAATTTATAATTTCGATCCATTGTCCCAGAAGAGGAAATAGACTTTGAGGAGTACACTATCTTATAGCTTATTAATGACCTCAAAGCTAATAGCTAATAAAGCTAACAAATGACTGGTACACTGTATAACCAGTCAGGAACTATCTATCTATTTTAGAAATGATGTAGCCTACATATAAACAGAAGGAGTGACATGTAATGTACTAGTGAAGACAGTTAAGCCGGTCGCACACTGGACGGCAAACGCCATGCCGTGTCATGGACAACTCGCCAGTATCGCGAGTCTATTCTAGCAGACTTCAAGAATGAACAGTGGCATCAGTGGAAAAACGGGGCAAACGTACAGAGAATGTGTGATCAATATAACTACAGCTCTCTACATGAAGCATACAGATTGTTTCAAGCCACATAAAGTTAAACGCTTCAATGCAAAAAATGCACAACAAACAGAGGCATTTCTGTGTGCATACACTCACAGAAAACAGTCCATATTGTGTCCAAAATTACATAATATACATTTATGCACTTATACTTCACACTATGTACTCTACCATCTAGTGTATGACATTTATACCAGGTTCAGACTACACAATATCAGCCCTATTTTGTCATGATCTGTTTGACTTAGGGTGTTGTGGTGATTCGTAAACAACAATGGGCTTTGGGATGCACGAATCAATCGTTTTACCTCGTATAGTGTCATAGCGCATCTGCAATGCTTCGCAACGTCCTGACAGGAAGCCTAGCATGTTACATTTTTTCCATCACATCTGTGATGTTGACCAATAAGAGCACAGAAGCAATGGAGGAAAGGTTTGTGGAGCTAGAGCAACAATACTCCAGCCTTTATGATTTCCTCGATGGACTACAACGACAGAGGGAAAAAAGATAAATGCTGGTGAACGATAGCAGAGGCGCTTCAGCAACCCGGTGAGTACTAGAATTAGCATTAAGATAAAGTACAACCATTGTTTGTTTATGCTCTTGTTTCCGGGAAGTCATTGACTAGTCCCGCTTTCTTGATGACATCACGCACGTCGTTAAATACGACAAACGATGATTGGTTTGGAAACAACATGTAGTCGGACATGCTTCTTGTCCAACACATGACAAGAATTTAGGGGTCAAAATCACACAATCTGACAAAAATATTGTGTAGTCTGAACCTGACATTATTTATACTACAAAACAACATAGAATAGTGTAGAAATTGGGAGAATTTGCACCTAATGCCAACTGTTCTGCTCACCTGTCAGATCTCTGTCTCTAAAAGGATCTTCCATCTCTGAGTCTCGAGAACGAGCCGCACTGTCACATTCTGGTTTTTTATACCTGATGGAGAACACAAACATGAGGCACTTTTACAATGTTTATACATCTTCTCCTCTATTCTCAGTATCTGTACAAAGCCACACAAGCCTTATGTGGAGCCACATTTCTCCAGTTCAGTCTGTCGAAGTCAGAGATCTGAGAGTGAAAACGTGAACACACTGGAGAGCTGCTTTAGAGTAGAACTTGAAGATGTTATTCTAATTGAAAGCGACATTGACATTTTTCATGTTTACTACTGTAAAGCTGCTTGCTTTAAAACAATCAATTGTATAAAGTGTTATATAAATAAACACGACATGACTTGACTGGACTGGAGAGCTGAATTACAGTTCTCAGTAATGCTGCAAAGGTATTTTGAACTTACCCCAAAGTGTAGAATGAAAAAGAACTTCACAGTGAATATATCATGGCTTTTATGGAGTCTTTTGACTTGGGACAGTAGGCAGCCACCCAAAACTTCCTAGCAAACGCTTAGCTATGTGCCTACAACAACTCGGAAAACTTTGACAACCACAAAAATAAGGACTTGGCAACCAAATTATCATGGACAAACATCACGCATTTTCTTGTTCGTAGAGAATGCAGAGTTTGGTATTCACTGTAGATTCAGAGATAGGACTAAAAAAAATGCAGCCATACAAGTCCTGTCTCAGTTAACACAGCTATCCAAACACATGAAGAAATGACAAAACCCTGAGTATTTGATTTCATTGTTTGATCCAATTTGGTTGACTGGTTTTTAGTAAGACAGACATAAGAATGCATGACACTGCAGAAATCTAGGATTTAACGGAAACATCCAGAACATCTATCCAAAGGATCACGCCATCTCAGCATGGTTCAGAGGCAGCATGGGCTCCATGCCTGAATTCATATTGCGAATTTCGTTCAGCAAGAACCAGTTGGCTAAACCTTCTCAATGTTTCCAGGGCAAAAAAAAAAAAAGAAAGAAAAAGAGAGCAATTTACACATCTCCAAAAGTGGAAAATAAATCACAGCTCATAATGGGTAGAAACACATCAGGACGTGTCATGCTTTCAATTTGAGTGCTTTCTAAACAAAATTCAGCACTGACAGCTTTGCTCATGGAAAAATAAAGATTGTGGTTTGGAGAGAAAATCGATTGTCATAACATTCCACAACTAAACTAATCAGTCGCATTGGATGATCGCCATTCTTTTAGCATTTTGAGATGTTTAGAGCATGCAAGCTCATCCAGAAACATGTCGTATAAATAATGGGGTTACAGCACAGTCTTGATTTTATATCTTGATATTAATGTCTTAGGCAGCGCTAATGACACAATTACAAAATTTGTCATAAGACAGTTTGTTTCTGTCTTACCTTGCAGAAGTTCCAGGTATGGGTCTCCCAGTGTCCACCAGCACACACCAGCAGTAACCAGTGGACTGGTGGCACTGGACCGGTTTGTAGAGTCCCTGCAGGCCGCAGTCAGGGATGAAGATGGCTTCCCGCGGATTCTGCCGAGCCTCATCCTGGGCCGTCTGCCTCTCCTGGTCACAAGAGGGAACTTTCTCTAAAACCATGAGAAACACACTCAATACACAGACATCTCTCATATCAGGTAGTGCACTTCAAGTATGGTTTAATATTCTTCAACAATGGCAATAAAGCAAAACAATAGTCTATATATAGTGAGCTAGTACAAAGTACAAACAGGGTCACCACATGGAAAGCATGAGGCATGGCAACAGTCAAAGTTCTCAGAGAGGCGGTCTCCTTAATGCCATTCCAGATTTTCTGTTTGAATGTCTTTGTCTTCTTAGCGGTCTTTTTAGAGCCACTGTTCAAAGTGGAAGAACTTCCAGTTCTTTGTTGTTAAAAGTGCTTCTGTTTGTTTAGCTTGCGAACACTGTAGAGACTTACGCAGCCTCCTTTTAACCTCCCATTGTATGTCTCTAACTCCCTATAACTTTATTCCCTCTTCCTGTACCCTGTACAATGATGGAAAAATATTGGGATCAGTAAGTTTTTATCATTTTTGAAAGAAGATTCATATGTTCACGAAGGCTGCGTTTATATAAAAATGCATTCAAAACTTTTCTTTTGCTGCTTTACGTAGTGCAGAATCTGTGATACAGTGTCAGTTTGAAAGTTTAAAAGATAAACTTTGAATAACCGCATTTATTTGAAATAGAAATGATTTGTACATGCCTTTAAAATGTAAAGGTTACACTTTATTTCGATAGTCCACTTCAGATATTCTACTAACTGAAGTAGAACTGATGTAACAACTTTGCAACTACATGTCAACTAACTCTCATTAGAGTATTAGTAGACTGTTAGGATAAGGTAAGTAGAATAAGTTGACATGTTCTTGCAAAGTTACTTATAGTCAGTAGAATGTCTGTCTGGGAGCATCAAAATAAAGTGTTAGCAGATATTAAGCAGACAGTCTACTAATACTGACTGGTAGTTGACATGTAGTTGCAAAGTTAATTATAGTTAGCAGAATGTGGACCATCGGAATACAGTTTTACCAATGTAAATAATTAGGCCAGATTTTCTACAAGTAGCATAACATTTGCAACACAAGTTTGAGTCATGCATCCACAGTATCAATCTTTTCAACATATGCTCCCTTAAAGGTGCAGTAAGTGATTTCTGAGAAACACTGTTGATATTTGCAATCAACCCAAACAAACACACCCCTCCCTTCATTGCTCCGCCCCCAAAATACACAAACACACAATATAAGATCGGATATCTCTTTATCATAACTGAAGTGAAGCAAAATAATGCTTTGTGAAAGATAAAGTGAAGATAACAAACAAACAGCGCTGGAAAGCTTTTCTAATATTAACATGGGTCCTAAAGCTCTTGCCTGATCATAACCCTTCTTTTCCCAGTGAAATTCCTCTGAGCTTTTCTCTTTTGTAATGTCTCTCAGCCATCTCTCTTTCTACAGTCTTTCTTCAAATCTCACTCTCTCTTTTCTTCCATCATGAGAGGACACGCCCCCTACTGCTGATTGGCTACAAGTGTGTTGTGCTGCTCGGTGCGATCCACTTTCAACAGTGTTTCTCAGAAATCGCTTACTGCACCTTTAATTTGAACAGATTTTAAGAGACGACTTTACATTCATGGTTAACGTCATTAATTAACACTGTTGCAAATGTTTTCATTCAACATCTGTGAGTTGAACCAATTCAAGTCCTGAAAGATCTGTGCTGTAAATGTCCATTTATAATGGAAATTGTCTAATCAAAAATGAGATTTGACTGAGATCAGCTACAATATAACTTTCACCAAAATTGTGTTAAAATTAATTGAGGCAGAATTGACTTAAACACTTTCAAGGGGCATCTTTGCCCCTTTTCTTTTCTGAGCCATTAGGATTTAATTTTCATGTATTTATTAACACAATGGACACTTGAGAGATGTTCTTTTAAATGTTTTAACACCTTGTCTCATAAAACTCTATTTATGTTGAAATCCATTTAGTACGCTGCTCACTTGTAGTGCATCGGGCCAAGTATAATAGCAGCAGATGTTGAGGCTAATCCAGCTAGCAGGGTGCTGAAGAGCTTTTTAACACTCCTGATTGATGTCATTTTTAATCAGATGTTTAGTGAATATCGTGCCGCAAGAACAGTTATCAGAACCGCTGTTTTCCTCTGCACGACAGCCCGGGACACTCAAGCTGTTAATCATTAGATTGGGCAGATGCATAAGCTATACAAAACTCTCTCAAGTCTTCCCTTTCTTCTTCCTCGTTTCAGTTTCTTCATTCTTGTAATGCTAAAAGTAAGGTTGTGCACTGATTAAAAATGTAACTAATTAATCACACAAGTTAGACATTAAATCCCAAAATAAATGGATTCAACACAAAGGACACACACGCACACACACACACACACACACACACACACACACACACACACACACACACACACACACACACACACACACACACACACACACACACACACACACACACACACACACACACAGTATAAAGATACCTTTATTAAATGGATTTTATTTATTTTTTTGGTTAAAATGAGTGATTATGACCATTTAACATATTTTAATAAAACTACATTGTAAGTTCCCAAACTACTGTTTGTTTATCATTCATTTTTTCTTAACATATCGAATAACCAACCTAGGCTCATTAGAAATATGCACCTCTACCTTCATTTTTGGATTTCTTTTGCATTCAAGTGCAATGTTATCATCTCAAAACTATTAACAAATACATTTTGATGTTATGCATCAATTAACCAGCTTTATATAGCTTTTCTAATGTAGTAAACACCTGGTTTAGCGCTGCACTTGCGATGCGGAGAGCATGGTTGCAAGCTAAAATTGCATGGTTGTCGTCAAGTTTGCTTTTGTTAATACTATCAGTTAGGTTTAGGGTAGGTGGTATGTTATTTTCCAATCCGATAGAGCATTAACATTTTAGCATTACTCGCTGGACATTTAATTTCAGAACTACCGCGATACATACAACAGTCAATGTAATAAAACATTGCCAGATTTACATTAATCTGAATGCACTTTTAGCCCCACTCACTGGAATTTCACAAATTTCAAGAAATGTGCAAGAAACAACATAATATCATTTTGCAGATATGTCGCCATAGGCACACATTTTAATAAGCCTGGGTTGGAAATAACAATATTCACATAAACAGGAAGTGAAAAATACATTTTTTCTTCTTTCAACAGTCCGTATTAATTAATGAAATGCATGCATGTATTTAAGTGATATGAACCGCATGGGCCGTTTACACAAAACCATTTTTAACTAAAAACGGAAAACTTTTTATGCGTGTTGGACGTTCATTTACACGACAACGGCGTTTTGGGGGCCTGATAACACATGCTTTTTAAAACGGGTTTCAAAGTGCTCGTTTTTGAAAACTATACTGTTCTCGTCTCCATGTGAACTACAAAACACAAATTTGTGAAAAAAGTGACATCATACGCATTTTTATTACATGTCTATAGGCGAGTGATGTTTCTTTACAAAGTGACATCACCAACTACTGGCCTGACAGAATAACACCGCGTTTTTTTGTCGTTTTCACGGATCTTTGTGAACGGGGATCATTTTGACAACATTGTCGCCTGTACGTGAAAAACACAAAGGAAAAACTTTTCCATTTTTAGTACATCATTGTCGTGTAAACATACCCTAAATGAAATTGGGGCGGGATTACCTGTTAATGGTAGATGCATTTGGGGCGCTATGGTGGTGTGGGAAATATGATTCGAAACATTATTCTTGCAATTCCATTTTGCCCCACTCATAGTGCAAAAAATTACACATTACCCACGTTCTGTTTGTAGAAATAATGGGACGGGATTACGGAATTATGCATTGCGAACTCGAGCACCACAGAACAATGACTAATCTAGTTTTACTTGGAGAGGAGGACCACTAAATGGTCCCCAAATGAATCTGTACCGAAGTATAAAATTCCTGGCCGGAGGGTGAGGGGTGGTAACAGAGGAAGGACAAGATCTGGAGTGTGAGAGAATTAAACTGAGAACAGCACTGCCCACTCAGAGTGTT
Source organism: Leuciscus leuciscus (assembly GCF_965113295.1). Classification (NCBI taxonomy): domain Eukaryota; kingdom Metazoa; phylum Chordata; class Actinopteri; order Cypriniformes; family Leuciscidae; genus Leuciscus; species Leuciscus leuciscus. The sequence continues at coordinate 31,483 of NW_028118409.1, forward strand.
CGTCTGAGCCTCCAAATGAAAACCATGAGCTACAAGCCCGTTCAGTGTAACCAAATCCTGCTGTTTTTGCTTTTGTCTTCATTACAAACAGTTCTGGTAAGTTCTGACAGCGTTGGCACGATCGGGAACAAGGCTTGGGGTGTTTTAAGTGGAACCTGACTGTGAAGACAAGGAACGGGGGAGAGCATTAAAACGTCCTCTTTTCCAGAGATGGGCTCACAATCCACATTCAAGTGTTCACGGCAGAGTCCATGACTCCTGCGCTTCCCGCCAAGGTTCCTTCATATCTAAATTATTTAGCACTGTTTATTGTAGTGAGGGTATACTGGCGCCAAGCAGATGGGATTCCCAAAAGAAATTGTTTTTTTTCTCTCTCTCTCGCCATAATACAATAAAACAGGACAGAAAAGGATGGACAGTCTCAGATCCCATTTAATCCTATTTGCGTCACATTTTTGTTATGCATTCATTTTTTTAAGATCTGCACGTAAAACTTGATCTGACCCTCCTCTCTTTTCAGAGTACAGTCATTTTTATGCACTCTGTCCCTTTTTATTCCAAGAAGTGAGTTGCATGAGTTCTGTTTAAACAAATAGACATAAGTGAGATACAGCCGAGGTGAGACCTCATTGCTCCCAGAATGCTTTGCTGTTGTTCTCTCTCAGTGTTTACAGGCTGGTATTGATTAGTTTATGCGCGGTATGTTGTAGGTAAACTCTGCTGATTTCCTCACTATAACGGCTGAAAATCAGAGCCTCATGTGTTTCATCGTGCCAAGATCAGGCCAAACAAAATAGCTTGAAACTCAGACTTATCAGCCTCCTTTAAACAAAGTGTTCTCTCTCTCTCCCTTTCTGTTTTAGATGCATACAGTATATCTCACTCTCTCTTTCTATCTCTCTTTCTTCATATGCCGTCCCTGCAATTGTTTTCAGCTGTGGGGAAAGTAATCACTCCAGTCTTGGATCTATGCATTCTGAGCTCATAACGTAACAGAAGAGGGCACGATGGGCCAGAAGAGGAGGGGTGGGCACCATGTTCTCCTCAAACTTTAATATGCTAAATGAAAAGGTTTATAGACAATCATGTCAAACATGTCCTCATCCTCAGAAGTACTCTAACCTCTTCATTTTTATTTCCTTCACATGGCCAGTAGTAGTTTTGGTGACTGGATGTATATCGAGAAACACAATATATTGTTTTTCACAGAGAATGAGCCAATGATCGCTTAATAACTTCCTGGGCATGTGACACATCCTGGTTATAAGTGACTTACCATATCGGGTCATTCTGAGAAATTGGGATTATTCCTCATTAGTGTTCCCATGACTTATGACTACAGACTTTATTTAACAAGATACAGAACTTCTGTCATATACAGTGGTTTAATGGTTTTAACTCTGTAGAACGCAAAATAAAATCAATTATATTTTATATTTAAATGTTTGTTATTCATTAAAATATCAGCCAATTGCATGCCCACATTTTAACAAGCTGTACTAATAGAATAAAATAAGAATAGAAATAGATTAAGAACAGAAAAATTATTTACGTCTTTCCACGTTAAAAGAAAATGTCTTTCCTCTTCTTTCTGTTTGGTTGATTTGCTCATATAAAATCATAAGATTGGTATCATGTATTTTTGGGGGCCACAATAAAAAACACAGGTAACTTAAGTAATTTAAATATAATATAATATAATATAATATAATATAATATAATATAATATAATATAATATAATATTTATAATATAATATAATATAATATAATATAATATAATATAATATAATATAATTAGTGGTGGGCAACGATCACTTACGATTGATCTTTTATAAACAAAATAATTAGTACACACACATATATTATGTACACACAAACTTTTATTTTGGATGTGATTAATCGTTGCCCAGCACTAAATATAATATAATATAATACCCATAACAATCACGCCTGAAACATTTCAAAATATAACAAGGTTGGTGCAGAACATTAAAAAGAAATGTCTAAATGTTTTCCCTTTTTTAGTTGATATAGCACTGAAATGATAAATAAAACTGATTGACTATCAGAATTTACTCAGTGTGAATTAAAATACTTATTAATATAATTTTAAAGAACTGTGTCGGGTTCAAAATAACAATAACAATACATAAGGATTTGAAGTAGTAGTTGGAGGCCAATGTGCTGGTCCCAAAATGTCTATGGAAATTGCGACCCTATAAGTTTTAAGGCACAAAGGACAAAATTGCTGGTTTGCACCATGGTTAAAAGGCTATTCTAGAGCTTGCGGTATCACGGTAACTCTATATATCCTTTTTTTGCCGAATATCTATACCTGCACTCAAACCAGTATAGAGAGCTTTGTATACAGTAGCTAGTCCAAACCTGTAATGCTACTACTACCCCTAAATCTTAGGGGACACAATGATAATAATGCTTGTTCTGTTTCATGGGGACCACAACCACAATTACCAAAGAAACACACAATTTACCTCACCTCAGATGAGCATGTTCTCTGTTATAACTGCACGAGTTGATGTGTGAAAGATCGAACTGATGCGTACCACCCACAATGCACTGAGAGATGGAAACTTGGCTTTCTTCGAGATTTACTTTAGCAGCAAAAACAACATCTCAGTGTTTCAATTTACTCCAGATCCCACACACTCCCATGAGCAGCAACGGTGGAGCCCGGTGCCAACTCCGTCACTTCTGCACCAATAGCACCCCTGTGATGACCGTGGATCTGCTACTCTGGTTGAATAGTGTTGATGTGCAACAGATGCTAATTGGTCACAGGAGGAGACTCTGAAGCGTTCCAAAGACGTGTCAGATTAGATATACAACGTGTCAGCTCAAGGTAAGTGTTTCCTTCAGCACAGAATATCTTTTGTCAAAATTTTGTCAATAATTCTCTGGTGAAATAAATTGATTATTTTTCAATGTTTACCAATTATAGGCCACCCAGGCAATAAACAAGGGAACGCCACTGGAACTGCATACACAATCTGACGTATACGACACACACACATTCTTGTACATCTATCTTTATGAGGACTTTCATTGACACAATGCAATCTCTAGCCGCTTACCCTAACCTTACCCATCACAACTAAGTGCCTAACCCAAACCCTTACCCTAAACCGACCCTTAACCTAATTATAACCTTATCCCTAAAACCAAGTCTTGACCCTCAAACAGGCCTTTAAAGGCTCTCAGAAAGTGAGGACCGGCCAAAATGTCCTCAATTTACTCTCTTTGTCCTCACTCCAATGGTCTAAAACTCAAACTGGTCCTCACAAAGATAGTTGTACAAGTACACACACACACACACACACACACACACACTCATTCAATCTGCTCTCCTCCTGTGCCACAAATATTCGGATCTCTACCTCTCAACCGCACTGCCCAGAAACCTCACAGAACTTGACGGAGTTGACTGAGCATGCCCAGAGGGTGCTCGACTCATTTGAAGGAAATTGTAAAGGAGACACAGAAAGCTAAACAAATTACACAGAGGAGAGCTGAGACAAACAGAGAAAGAGGGGCGCCATAATTCTAGCGGTGTTGGGTTTCTCCTCCCTGGACATGCTGAATATTAAATCTAAAACTGGAACAGAAATGTTGCACAATCAAGGGCGCTTGAATGTACCAACTTGGACGCTGCAATGATGATGCTTTGAAATATTTCTAGCTGTGTAGGCTGGCCATCAGTCTTGTGTGTGTCAACACAAAGCTCTGCTTGAAATTGTGTGTTTTTGGTCATTACTGTTTTAAGAGGGAAATGGACTAACAGGATTTTCTTTCCATTTATATCTTTAAGAAATCAAATCAGCTATTAAGCATTGTGAGACAACTGAAATTGATAGAGCAGAATATATCAGACAGACGATGGATGGATGGATGGATGGATGGATTCTCACCTGACTTCCTACTGTTTGAACTGTTCTGTTTGTTCTCTTTGTACACCAGCTGCTTAATCCACAATGTTGGCGCTGTAATCTCTGTGGTGATAAAACAAACAAAATTGATTTGCACTTGTATATCAGTCATATACATAAATGCAAGACTCATGCCCATGTTGCTTGTATTTGCATGTGGTCGAAACTTACCCTCACCTTCTGGGACAACATGCGTCTCCATGGTTGGTGTGGGCTTGGAGCCATCATCTGGATTGAGGGTGAGAAAGAAACGGAAAGAGACTACCATTATTGAGGTTAATACAATCTACTCTCCACAACTGTTGAATGATTGGGATTTGCACATGGCCCGGCCATTAGCACAGAAAACAAAGTGGGTGAGGGATAGAGGGTACAAAGAGAGAAAATACAAGTCAGAAAACACAGATAAAATAAGAGTATTCATCCACTCAAGAACAGACACACACATCTCAGAATGCGTAAATTAGCTTTCATATGCATACTGTTTAGATAAATAGTAATACAATTGTGTATAAACAAGCAATTGTAGATAATTTAACACACTCAGTCAAAAGTGTCATGATAATTGAGAAATGTCAAACGTCCTACAGTACTTACCCACTTATGTTCTATTGCATTCTGGCTGATTTCCTTGTGGCTCACATCATTGTAGGCCCTGGCAGTGGAGGGGCCAAAGCCACAGTGCTAAAGCCACAATAAGGTGGCAGCGAAAACCAGTTCAAAGAATACATGTAGTTCACTGAACTGAATTACAGCCAAAGTGACATTGCAATTTTCCCTGTCCACCATGTTTGCATTTAAAATCAGTGATCTCCTCTGTAAAATAAGTACATGTTCTGAAAGTGAATTTTATTATTCGCTGTCTTTTATATAAACAAGGGTCATTTAGAAAGATAATGGCAGTAGTAATAAAATGAACTATAAACTGTTAAAAGCCAATTAGTTTTGTTGTCTTTAAGATCTTTAAACATCAGAGAACCAAGTGTCATTGAGAGCAACATGTGACCAATAAAAAAATAAAAAAGGTTTCGAGATGAATTTCAGCATCGCAGCATTTGATTCAAAGTAACTGAAGATTGGAAAAAAAATAAATAAGACAAAAGGCATAATACTGTGTTCACAAATTTAGAATTGCAAATCACTGCTGTGTTTTAGGCTTTACAGGATAGTTCAAACACTGAGAAATGTTTAATTGTTTATAGAAAATTATAGATAAAATTATAGAATTTTCATTTTTGGTAGAAATTTCCATTTAATGCTACGCAGATTAAATAATGTTATGTATGTAGCAAGCTTTGTAGCTAGCTTACGAGTGCCCTAGGTAGCCTCCACTAGCCTGTTAAAAAGTTCTCTACAGTCAGATTTTTGCTGGTTTCGTGAAACCAAACCTTCAGACTGACAGCAGAAGGTCTGGACTCCATAGCAGCTTCCGTTGGCCAAGGACCGCCCAGAGGCCGTATGACTGACATGTAGAGCAACCAATCACAGTTCATTTGGTTCAGTGTCATGTTTAGGGGGTAAAAAGATATAAAGTCAATATTCCTACAATAACAGACCGACATGCAACCAATAAATCATTCACTGAAGAACGTTGTGAAAATTCACTGCAACAATGGCAACAATCAGTCTCCAAATTGTTTACAAAAAATCCAGAGTTTAGTTGATCCCGATAGGCTCTCATTGTCACAGTTGTAAACACAATGTCTTTCTTCTTCCATGAGGGGGTTTGGCATCATGACGGCTTTGTTTCCAGGTGGACCGGTAAAGAACGTGTCACACACGTCTCCAGGAATCTTATAGAGTTCAACCAATCAGATGACGACTTCGAAACTCCTGAAGTGTTTTCCAATTTCCTACCAATAGTCCATGGGCATGACCAGAGATGGTCCTATTATTGGGAGATATGCGAGTTTGTGGCTCTAACATTGGAGAAAGCGTAACGGCCAACTTGGATCACGTGTGCCTTGATAACCAATCACATTACAGCCTTGACGTAATTTAATTTCGTTCACAGTTGTGCGACAGTCAATCACTGTTTGCGGATACCATAGAAATGAATGAGAAGTGCCGAAAACCGAATCATACCTGTTGCGCAATTAACCGTGACTTCTTTTATAAAAAAGCTTTTTTTTTTTGGTGTAAACTCAATCCAAAACGGATGTTTAAGAGCAAACATGTTGAAGATTAGCCCATGGGCTGTCGATTCAGTAAATGATAAGCTATTTCCTCACAAAAGCGGTTTATTCAGCGTAGTGAAGCCTCTCCCCCATTGACATCAATTAAAAAGGCCTCTTGTCTCCTTCCCTGTGTACCACAGCGTTAGCAGTTGGTACGCTTTTTTAGCCTAAGTTTGCAGGCTTGCCTTCAACTGGCTTTGGCGTGGCGTCTGAGGCTAAGACGATACTTTTACAGACTAGCGGAGGCTACACGTTAGCTAACTACCTAGTTGACTGCATGTGATTATGAAGCTTTAAAGCCTAAAACACAACAATGAATAGACTCTTTATTTTTAACAACATCAGAGCTCATTGTAGGTCTTTCTTAAAAAGTGTAAATGTCAATTATGCTATCAAGAGTGTGAATGGGATTTATACTTCTGAAACCCAACAGTGATCACTACAGGACTGAGTGCAAAAGACTCACGTACAGTGGCACACAACCACCTTCCACCTGCTGGTGACATAAACATCTGGTGCACATGCACTTTGTCTTGAGTGCAGCCCAGTGCAGAAGAGGTGAAACAAGATCTGAAAAAACAGAGGCAAACTCCATTCCCAAAACCCTACCACACATTCCCAGCACAACCATCTCCCACCCCAGTGGTTCAAACCTAAACGCACTCTCAAACCCCTATACGCCACCCTCGGGGCCTGTAAATGACAATCTGGCTTTCCTGAGTTAGGGCCCCAGAAACGTAGGTGCCTGCCATTGCTGCTCTTAACATCTATATTAGCTGTTTGAGATTTCATTGCTGTAACAGAGCCCAGTCTTTGATGTGTGCTAAGGTCTTACACTGGCTGTTAAACAGAACAACTGGAATAGGTTTTCATCCTTTACGGTCCTTCGAGAAACTGAAGTCTGAAGTAAAAGCTTGACAGAAAGAGTCAGGCCAAATGAGCATGTCAGAGAAATATGAGGCACATTTGACATCTATTTAAATGTGCTGAAACACATTTAATCGTACATAAGTAAATAAAAGGAGACACAAAATAGAAAGTTTAGTGGCGTTGCAGTATGGCGTCCTTCTGATTTGTTAGTTTTCAATATCTCTCATACATAAGTGCACACACTCACATTTCTGCGAATCTCAACTCACCTTTTCTGCCGGAGCTTGGAGGTCCCGGTGGCTTATCGGTTACTGACCCTTTAAAGAGAGAGCAGAATGTTTACTCAACTTTTGAAATGCAGTACAGTAACCACCTCACTTTGGGAGAACAGGTTAAATACAGTATGTTTAACCTGCACTTGTAGGAACACAGCATGCAGAAGTCAGATACAAAAGAATACAAAATGTAAGTGACAACTGTAAAATCCGAACTTACACAAATGGGAGAAACAGTGATCAGCTCAAGAAAAAGAAAAAAAAAGTTAAAAGACCCCCCCCCCCCCCAAAACATTCTTTTAATAAAAATTAAATAAATAAATAAACCTCTAGACGACTCTGAAACCACATTTTTCACTTCTAAATATGTTGAAATGTTATCTACAAATTAAGTTTCATGTAATGCCAATCCCTTATATTATTCCATGTGTTGGGTGCGTTCATTCATTATGGATACGAAAAAGAGATAACACACACACACACGCACGTGAACGCGCACGTACGGGCACACACACACACACACATTTAATGGGGACTTTCCATAGACATAATGATTATAGTTTATACTGTACAAACTGTATATTCTATCCCCTAACCATAAATCTACCATCACAGAAAACTATCTGCATTTTTACATTTTCAAAAAACATTACTAAGTATGATTTATAAGTTGTTTTCCTCATTGGGACAAAAAAAATATCCCCAAAAGGACAAGGATATTGAATATTGCCATCTTTGTGGGGACATTTTGTCCCCATAACGTAGGGAATATCTGAACCACACACACACACACACACACACGTGCACACACACGCACACACAGAGAAATATTTTATTTATCCATTGTTACAATTATTACAACCATTATTATTATTATTATTTACTGTTATTGACAATGGTACTGTAGACATACCTTCCTGCAGAATATATTCCCAACCTTGTTCTAACGCACCAGATGTTAAGCAATTGTTTTGAGCACTTCTGATTGGAATGGCACTATGTGTTTTTCATGAATGAAGTCTCCTTCATGTAGACATCAGTGGAAGGATTGTTCTGTTGTGTTTGATTAGTGTTGAAAATAAATTCTGCAGCTAGATAGATCTCCAGGATTTAATATCCATACATAAAACACAGTTTAATGTGACACGAAACAGATAAAATACATTGAGGAGAGGATAGTTACTGTATGCACAAACAATCATCAATCACATTGATCCGAGTACGTGCAAATGCTCAGGATTAAAGGCATGCATAAGTTCAAGATTAGACAGTCCAAAAAATTTCAATGCTGGAGAGAAAGAGAACTTTGAACAAAAGGGCGATTTGGAATGAAATTTACTACCTGACAATCCACTTGTCCCAGCATGAGTTCCCATAAATTCACGGAAGTTTCCTGCAAACGTGTGCAAGACATTTAACTTAAGTGGTGATTCATGGGATTCACTCATTTCTGGGACAGGACTGGTCCATCTTTTGAGCATTCATGAAATATAGAACAGTGAACCAAGTTTGAGGCAAGAGAATACATCGGAGTGTGACGTTATTGCAAAATAAATAAATAAAATAAAAATAAAAATCACTGGTTGCCACCTAAATGTGAATCCTTTACTTTTAAAAAGAAACAGTAACACAAATACAGGATCTTATGCAGGACAACAAGCAGCAGGAAGAAAACCTATAAACGTATTAAACAATTACTGGACAAAAATACTTTCCACTATTCCAGCTAAATGTGCAGAGACAACTATAAGTAAGCCTTTTATTCACTGATGCACTGAAGCAGAGTTTACACTGTGCACAGTTTATTAATTTTAAAAACTAGTGTGTGAAACAGTAAATGATGTAATGCTAAAGAGTTGTGAGCTAAAGTGTTATCATTACCTAACAGCATCTAGCAAGTGCCTTCCAGTTCTCATCCCAAAAAATATAAACATTTCCTCTGCAATTTAATCTAGTGTAAACAAAATGAAAAACATTGTGAGTTGAATAATCAAATGTTATGAAAAAAAGTAATAAATCTTTGGTTATACAGACGGCGGCAGGGATGGCGTATTTTTTTAGGCCAAAACCTAGAAATGAGTTAGCATTAAGCACTTCTGGTTCCATTGTTATGGAGTTGAATAAAAAAAATTAAAAAAATTATGGGTTTTTGGTTAAAGGTAGGGAAGGCAAATTTCAGATAGTAGTATGGTAGCATGCTATGCTAATCACAGCCTGTCTCTGTGACGCTCACAAAGCATTGCTGTTTATTTGAGTGGCCCAATAATAATAACAGTAAGAGTGTTCGACTTTGGCTGGATTTAACCGACCGGCCAGACTTGCAGTGTTGAAAACGGAGCCATCAAGTCAGAGCCAAGTATTTGTCAAATACATCCACGTTTCAGATGTTTTCATGTAGCAACTTGAACACTTTTCATTCAGAACTTTCAATACACCACGTGCATTTATAAGAATAAAGTTCAAAATAAGCCTATTTACTATTTAAATCCTGATAAAGTGGGATCTATATATTATGATAAACATGTCACAATATAACATTAATATTACATGAAAAGAGTTTTACAGCCGCTCTGGAGAAGATGTGCAGAATGAATCTGCTCTCGAATAGCTCTTGCATTTGTAACATTGACGTGGAGTCGATCGATCAGTCTACGCAGCGCAACATGAAGTCGAACACACCTACCGACTCAACCAATGCCATAAGTTTGAGGGCGGGACTTCCTATTCATTAAAACAATAAAACAAATTTACCAGATGTGGCCAGGATCTGGGCCGACACTATGTTGCTGTCTGGGGTTTTTGGGAAATCTGTTTGGAAACTTGTTTGGTAATAAAAATGTTCAATTCTAGTGGTGCAGAAATGGTAACAGCGTTAAGTAAAGTAACTTAGGTAAAAAGTACTGTATGTTTTTGTACTATCCCATCATAATCATGACAATAAAAAAAATTATGAATTATATTGAACAAGCTAAAACTCCCAAAAGTTTCACAGGTGTCTCTGCAATGTGCTACAGATGAACTGAACTGACAACGGTTGAAGAGACCATCTAGAAAGCTAGTAGACATTTTACATCAGGGTTAGGCAAGCGTGAGATAGCATGTAACCATAAAATGTAAAGACACAAGAAAAAAAAGAGAACCAGGTGCTCCAATCCTAACGTAATCCAGTTCTGGCAGGAGTCGGTGGTGTTATCTCCAACAGAACAATCAGAGCCATTTGAGCAAAGTGTTCCCATTCATTTACGAAGAGAAAAGCTCCCTCATTCCAACTGTCCACTGAAAGCAGTTATACAATGAAAAAGAGAATGAGAAAGCAATGATGGAGAAGACGGAAAAATTGTAGAGAATGAAACAGATGAAGACAGAGATTGATGGAGTGTGAATTTGGATAGAGACAGAAAGAGAGAAGAGCAGACATGTAGAAACCTTAAAGTAGAGAAAAGAAAAACGGGTGAACTTTCGGAGTCGGCGCAAGTCCTCCAGGATATTATCCATCACCTCTCGGTTCCATGCACAAACACAGTAGAAGTAAACTAAACAGAGCGGTGGCTAGAGTTTAACATCACGCTGACTCCATCAAAACAAAGAGCACAATTTAAATCAAACAAAGTCTAATGGCTTTGAAAGTGATGGACTACAGGCGCAGCTTCTTGACCGAGGCACCTGATGGTTTAGCGGTTCTGCTTTTCAGCACGACCTAAACACAAAGCGATAATCCAAGCAAACAGTCTAGAGATAAAATCTGCATACATACAGTACCTGAACACACTGGCGTTTTGTTCTGGACAGAGGAACCGCTGACTGGCTTGCCATCTGTGGTCACGCACCAGCAGTATCCAGTGAGGGTGTGACACTGGACCTGGAGGAGATACAGACGGAGAGAGGTGAGAGGAAATTCCAGTAACTGCTCTTGTATCTCCTGGACGACCCGCACGAAACGTCCCGGCGCTTGCGCCGGGGGAATACAATTATTCAGAGTGAAAAACGACTCTCATAAACGATGAGGCATTAAAAGCTTAGGCGGACTGGATGAGCGCTGTTTAACAAAGCAAAGGCGCAGGTGAAATAGAGGCTGCGAGTCTATAAATGCGATTTAATGTACACTTTCCATTCAGATTCCCAAAGCAGCCGTGCTGATGAGAAACACAGGGAAGTGCAGATTTTTGGAATCCTATCAAGGCTGGAGAAGATGTTAGAAGGCTAATTTGTCCACTAGATAGGTTTAGGCTTCAGGATTCGTTGATGTCAGAAGCAACATATTAAGTGCAGCGGCCCGGGACTCTGTCGGACCTGGGCAAATGTTCCGTCGTCATTGCATTCTGGGATAAAAATGGATTCCTGTGGCCTCTTGGCTTGTTCCAGAGCCTGAATCCTCTCAGTCCGACATTTCGTCTGGCCTGCTTCTGTAATACAGAAACAAATATGCCTAATTACACACTTCATGTACACTTACAGCTAAACTTACATAAAGCTAGTGCCACAATGGGTTTGATTCTGCAGGGATTTTATAAAAAACTAAATGTTGCTTTGGAAAATATTATCTAGGAAATTAACAAATTTAATAATGTATAAGGCTGAGTAATAAGGGGGGAAATTCACATAAGACACATAAACACTCCCACACTTTCCCCCTACTTTTTGACCAGTATACTCCCATGATTTTTCCAGTTGTTTATGATTACTGGATAGGGATTAAAAATAAATAAATAAATTTCACTGACAAACAGCAATTATATTTTAGAACTAAGTAATATAAATTTCCATGCCATTTCCATGATCTTTAAAGGTATTACTCAAAGGTATTACTCATTTTCTGGTTTTCCAGGCCTGGAAATCACCATTTCAAATTGCTTGATGTTTCCATGACCATGGAAATCCTAAAAACAATTAACAGGCGCATTTTTGAAGGTACGATTATCAGGAAAGAGCCTTTAAAAAATGTTTTTGGGGGGAAATTTCAATCACAAAGAGCAATTCTATTTTAGTCCTGGGCAACTACAAAAATATATATTCACGATAAAAAAAATCAATGCCATTTACATAACCTTTTAAGATATTAATTGTTCATGAGTTTTCCTGGCTTAAAAACCACAATTTAAAAATAGCTGGATATTTCCATGACCATGGAAATCCTGAGAACAATTAACAGGCGGATTTCTGAAGATAGGATTATTGGAAAAGCCATCTCATTAAACAACCATCTAAAGAAATCTCATCACTTGTGGTAAGAAATGCATCATGAAGATTCTTAATCTTGAAACGTCATCTAAACAAGGAAAATATGAGGTTTTGAAATGGCAAAGCTGAGTGTCGTGTTCCAACATGTAGGCACTTTGTATGAATACAGAGAGTATTTAGTCATCCTAGTCAAATAAACAACACTTACAAGTTGGACCTCAGTTCTGGACTGCATCCAAGAAATGAGGAGGCTAAAAACCATGCCATCCTTGCGTGAAGATATGAACCCGGACAGATGGAAGTTCAGCAAGCACACAAAGACAAACTGCAAATCTGCCCTACGCATGCCTGAGAGCAGATGCTCTTAAATCATCCATGATGCAAAAATGAGAAACACCTGTTGTATCTGTGAAGTCTGTGACCGATCGACTGGAAGAGACAGGTGGGCTGCATTCAGCTCCAGATAACACAAGAGTTGAATTATATTGATATATACAGAACAACCAAACCTCAAAACATCAGTTGTTAATCTGACCTTCTTAGTTTTTACAACATGCAGAACATGATTTCACCAAGTGCAACATGTTCCTGGATCAACATCTTTGTTGATCCTGGAATAACATTCCAATCAACCAATCAGATTTGAGGGACAAGTTTACAGTTTATGTCAAGTTTAGGCTTATAGAGTCCGGTGCTTTTACATCAGTGTTATTCACCTATCAATTCCCTCTGATTCAAGGGGTAGGGATATGGTTAGAATTAAATGTTGATCCAGGAACATATGTAAAAAAAACATTTCTATGGGACAAAATATGCGATATTTTTTGGTAAATGGCTGTCTTTGTTCGTCTCGGGCCCTATAAACCTACCTTTCCATTTGTTTTTATTTTCAATTTCCTATTTCAGTTTGCTAAAGATGTTTGTTGTTTGCAAGGTATATGAACTTTACACTGAGTAAATAACGGTACTTTAACCAAAGTTTCTATTTAGCAGTACACAATTTGAAACATCTAAAGAGAGTTTGTTAATAGACACCAATTAGTGTTTTCCTAAAAAAACACCTTTAACTGACAGTTTAACACGGTCCAGTCTAAGAAACTTATGATGCAGGCTGACCGTGACTTAAAGACAGTCAATCTGCCTTTCAGTATGTGAACACGGCCTGCAAAAACTTACATGCATACCAGTGGGCATACGCGTTCCCTTGGTAGTTTGCTCTAATGCTCCAGGGACTGTATATTCTCTCTGACACGCACACAGATGTGTTCATTTGAGATCAGCCACCTTTTTGGTGCCAACACTTGAAACTAAGACAAAACTGCAACCCAATTTGAAAAAAAATGGTGAGGAATGTGAGGCCAAAGCTGCCACAGAAGTTTTAAATGTATTTAGCTTAAAGTAGGTAAAAACACTGCAAGCTTCGAAACTTTTACGAATCTTTTGTTTCGAACCAGTGGTTTGGGGTGTGTATCAAACTGCCAAAGTCACCTGATTTCAGTAAATGAGGCTTCTTACATCATAACTGTTTAGAAATTTCCAAAATTCAATGGTTCACCACCGGGGGGGCGATGATCTCTGTAACCCATGAACCCATGAATCATGCGAATTCACTGAGATCGCTGCCCAGCTGCGAACCATTGAACAAGCGTCTATGGGTTGATCTCTGATCAGTTTTATACATTTGTAGACGTTTGAATTAGTCATTAGCATAATTAAAAGGAATAATAGTAGTTAATACTCTCTTATTGGCCTGTTTAGCGTAGTCATCCATAAAAAAAATAAATAAAAATAAATACCCTGAAACTTGATAAAAGAACATAAAGAACAAAAGAGCATTATTTTTTTCAGGTCAATATCATATTCATAATATGCTAAGGAAAGCAATATCTTTGTCTTAGTATCATTTCAAATGTTATGGGGATTTCACATGACAACGCTTGTCAATTCGGTTGCGTCATACAAGGTGTTAAGTAAAACTAATATCCATGTATACAGCCTTGTTTCAGACCCTTTCAACACAAAGGTCTTGGCTACTGATTTACCCATAAAGACAGTCTCATGTCGCCAACTAACCTGCACTGAAGTCAAAATCACCAACACTAACACAGAACATTTCTAAATACAACATACTATTATTAAATACAACTATTATTTCTATAAAATAATATTTATTGAACAATAATATTTAATAAACAACAATCGACATTATAAAAGTCGCTAAGCAATTCAGTCAAAAGTACAAAGGCTCTGATGAATTAAAGTTATATAAAAATATAAAGATCTGAAACTTTGCTCTCAGACAAAACTATTTGCTCTGGAACAAATAATAGATTAATGAGACCAAAGATTGCTCAGTAGACATACCCAAAACAAATTATATCTCATGTTTAACCACTATAGAGACATTAGAGCCAGTGGTAAATTACAGAAGAACTGGCCGAGGTAAGGCTGTTCTCGGCGGGTACATGAGCATTGAACGGCCGCTGATGGCCTGGAGCTCACATCTCTGAAAACATCGAAGAAAAGTTTAAGATAGGTGCTATCTTTATTAATAAACCACATATGTGAAGTTTAATGAACTTCTACAGTTTAGTCTAAAAACGTATAACTACATTTCGTGACACAACAACAGTACTATTTGAACAATTATAGTGGGATTGCTCTTCCAACATGACACTCGCTGTGAGAAATGCTGCAAACGGAGTGATACAAACGATGAAACTGTTCATAGGTTTTCATCTCATTGCTCATACCTTTCATAGCTGTCAGCTCTTTGACCTCTGAAACCTGTGTGGGCGCAGGAAAAGGTTGATCAATCCTCGCCCAGTTTTTACCTGAAATTTCAATATTAACAAGAAAAAACACATTCACATATTTATTACTTAACACAAATACTCAAGGAACAGTTTAGCTTACTGTCATGTATGTTTAGTTTTGTTCAGGCTTCATGTTTTTGAATTTGGTCTTTTATTTTGCTATGTGCTTTTGTTTTGAAGTTCTTGTTCCTAGTTCCTGTTGCCTTGTTCATTGTTTCCTGTCTGTCATTTTCCTGTTTCCTTTATTACTAGTTTTCAGCACTGCGTTCGAATATGCCTACTTCTCCAAATAATATACCAAAAGAGTAGTATAAAACATAAAACTGGAGTCAGCAATTTTTGAAGGACACTTTACTATCCCATGAGGCCACAGGAAAAGAGTCATGAATAGGTGTGTTCGACATCGGCTGCGGCTGGATGTAACCGATCGGCGAGAGTAGCCGCGTGCAGGCGGGGAGGAGCTGCAAACGGAGACGTGAAGTCGGACACTTTCTGGTTCCCGTAGTGACCGCTCACGTGGTGTTTGCATACTTTACCACAGCTGCAGTGAAATAAATGCAATATTTGCCAAATAATACACAGATGTTTCATTTCATGAGACATGTTCATTCAATACTTTATGTACTGCTTCATACAGCGTCTGTTTGAACAAGAATAAAGTTCAACATAAGCAACTATCAATGAAGTGGAGTCTACGTTTTTTAAGCAGTTTTAATTTGATAAACATGACACAATATAACATGACAACGACATGAAAAGAGTGTTCACTGTTATAATAAACTGATTTGAGAGCATTAGAGGAACTAAAGGTGTTCGAATAAACACGAAACACACGTGATCGTTGTCATGCGGTGAATCCGGCCAATCGTGGAACAGCTGTGTCGTCATCAGCCCTCCTGCAGCCCAGTGCAGCCGCTCTTGAGAAGCTGCGCTGGCTGAGTTCTCCGGCTACTCTCGAAACGCTCTCGCGGTACTTTGATGCCATACGTCACAGTCACGTGGCGTCAGCGCTGTATCAAGTCGGACAAAATTTCTAACCGGCATGCACTGCTTCAAGTCAGCCGCCGATCGTTCTGCGCAGAGCTGCATGAAGTCGAACAAGCCCAATGTCAGATAAGCATCACAATTGATGCCTTGGGTCACATGACAATACCAACATGGCAGATGTATACGTCCAGTTTAAATTCATAGTACTAAACACATTCATACTATAGAGATTTTTTGGAAGAAATCATTTAATCATATGGTACAGGTACCTACTCAGCAACTTCGGACGAAGCGCAGGGTTTTCTTGTTTTAGGATTAGCTTTCTTTCGAGACCTTAGTCAGTGTAGCGCCATATTACATTTTTGACAGGAATGAAAAAAAAAAAGGCTGTGGGGGACAAAATTACAGCGTGTTCAATTGATTGTACTGTTGTTTAACAACATATTGTTCAGCTAATAAAGCATCTTTCCAAAAACTTTCAGTAGACAAAAACATCATAAAACAGATGTGAAAGTTGTTAGTTGGGAAAATGACATGTGATTTAGGACCTTTATACAGCACATGCCATTGTAAAGACTGTAAAAGTCTATCACAGCCTCGTTTTCATCCACATACAATTCAGTATGGTGTCTACCCTGACTAAGGTCTATAGCCCTCGTCTAGATTCGTCTTTATATACTGTATTACTCTGCATTTGGTGAGGTTTTTTACCAAAGTTTTTATGTTTAATAATATTAAATTGCACTTGAGTTCATAACCTTGATTAGCCTTGAGTGGACATGTTATACTTATTAGGGTTCAGTAATCTAGTGGTACAGAATATTAAATCCTACATTACGCATGAGCACCACTGCTTAATTTCTCAAAATGCATATGACAATAAAGCTTGTTTTCAGATAATATAGCTAAGTTTGCTTTCCTTACCCCATTTGCTCTATTTTTTTCTGCTTTTAAACCTCACTAAAGTTTTTCGTAAGATTTAAGCTGATATTGTCAGGGAATGTGTGTGTTAAATGAAGTGCACGACAGGAATAGTTTTTAATGATCAAATCCAAACATCTCCTATGTTTGGATTTGACCAACCACGTAAAACATAGACGAGAATGGATACGAGACATCTAATGGGACGACAGGTGAACTAAATGACTAATCAAACAACATGAGAAAACTAGGTCACAGGGGAAAACACAATATACACGTAACAGTACGCCCCCTCCTGAAAAGGCACGTTCTCGCGTTGTACAGAACAGTCCAACTGAGGAGGGATGGCGGATGCTTTGGAGGAGGATAAAGGAAGGGGTGAAACAAAACAGAGTCCAAGAGCCCAGGGCAGGAGCAGCCAGATGTTGGTCCAGAGACCAACTATGATGAGACCCCAGGGTGGAGTTGAAGGCGGAAGAAGCCATGGTGGAGACTTGACAGGAACCATCCTGGGAACAGCCGATGGAGACACCAGTGGAGACAGAGACCCAGGTGGAGCTGACATGCTGAAGAGCCCACAAGACACTGCTGGAACTGGAGACAGAGGTGGAGCCGGAGCGACAGGAAACCTGAAGACTGAGGTGGAGCCGGTGAAACTGAGGATGAAGGCATAGTTGGGGGAAAGGTGGAGCCAGACGGAATCAAAGGTGCAGGCAGGATGACGTCTGACCAAGGCAGAGCCTGTGGGACGAGGGAGCCCGGTGGAGTCGTAAGGCACAAGGTTTCCGTTGGGGCCGAGGGAGGGAGGAGCCAGGGCGGAGACGATGCATCGACAGGCTGCTGTGGAGTGTTGGGTTCAGCGGCTGGAGACGGAGCCAGGGGATCCTCTGTTTTAGGCGGAGCTAGTGGCCTGAAGAACCAAAGTGGATCCACACACTTCAGAGCAGGAGATGAAGAGGGGCTGAAGGGTACCAGAGGAGGTGGACGAGAACAGACGAGAACGGACAGAAAATGAGGGAGAACACAAGGTATAAATACACAGAGACTAACCAGATAACTAATGAGACGACAGGTTAACTAAATGACTAATCAGACAACATGGGAAAAATAGGCTGAGGAACAGGCAGTTAGAGGAAGCGGGAGGCTGGGAGGGATCACAGGAGATACAGGGCTAGACAGAACCGGACAGAACCAGCAGGGAAACGGGCAGTTCAGGGCTGGACGTAACCAGCGGGGAAAGCAGGAACAGGGGAATTACCTCTTACATATCCAATGGTCCAAAAAATGTTCCAGAAACTATAGCGATCCCATCCACCGCAGTGAGGTTGTGGGCGGGGCTTTCCTCCTAGCTCTCAAACTCCATTAACACTCCTTCAGTAGCACATGATGCAGTGGGCTCATGCACCTGGTCAGACACACCTTGTTGTTCAGGCTCGGGGTGACGACTCCTTCCGTCCTCTCTTCAGGTTCGGTCTTGTCAGTCGCAGCAGGCTGAAGTCCAATGTCTGTAGTGGGCTCTCATTTCTCCATTGTGCCGATTGTCGGTGATGAATGGCTGGTCTCTGGATGTGGAGTGGGGCTGGTGTCGTCCTCAGCCGGGCCGAAGGTGAACGGGGAGTTGTTGTTCACCAGCACCCACTCCACGGATGCAACGAAGTCTTCCCTTGGATCGTCCTCGAATGCATGCCTTGGACAGCTCGCTCAGGCTGGTGTGATAAAATACACAGAGCAAACAGTCCAGGTAGTGTGTCTGACACACAAGCTGGATAAAGTCCAGAGTGTGTTCTTCCAGCGGATGTTCTCCCTGCTCCAGGCAGAGCAGTTGGACAGCAGGCAGATCCAAAGTGAAAAAAACGGAAAGGGGAATACCCCCCAAAAAATTAACCTGTATTGGTCCGTTCTTCTGTCAGGTAACGTGTGTGTTGAATGAAGCGCACAACAGGAATAGTCCAAGTTAATAGTATTTAATGATCAAATCCAGAGGTGGACAGTAAAAAAAAAGTACATTTACTTGAGTACCGTACTTAAGTACACTTTTTGAGTATCTGCACTTTACTTGAGTATAATTTTTTTCTGGAAACTTTTTACTTTAACTTAACTACATCTGAAAGACAAATATCGTACTTTTACTCCACTACATTTCTGTCTAGGTCCTCGAGTAGAAAGTAGTAACGTCAGTCAGGGAATGATTTTGGTTGCATTTTGGTTGGAAATGAAAGTAAGGTTGACGTTAGAACACGACTGATGTTGGTTTCTGACGTCAACACGATTTTCATTTTCAACCACAATACAACGTCTGTCCAACGTTGGATATTAACGTCAATCTGATATTGGATTCTGACATCAATCTGATTTTCATTTTCAATGTTGGGTTTGCTCTTCTAAATGCGAATGTTGTCATTGTTTTGGAGCACACAAGCTTATAGATAACAGTAAGGCTAACATATTCTTACTAAAATCCAAATAACTTTTAATAGGGCACTATTTGAGGGAACAGCCATTTGGGTGTCCGAAACCATTGAGTGATTGAGTGACTTATTCAATCTCACATTCAGTCCCACTACTGGAACTGTGTTCTAGAAATAAATGTGATATTGATATAAGGGTAGGCATGCATAGATTCAGAGGCATAAGGTACTGTAAGTATTACACACAACAATGCAACAATAATGCAGCAATGCTCTTGACATTTACTTTTTACTTTTGAGACTTAAGTACTTTTAAAAACAAGTACTTCTGTACTTTTACTCAAGTAAAAATCAGTCTTTACAACTTTTACTTGTAACAGAGTAATATTTGACCAGTAGTATCTGTACTTTCACTCAAGTAAGGAAGTTGTGTACTTTGTCCACCTCTGATCAAATCCAAACACAGGAGAACACAACCATGTAAAACATAGACGAGAATGGACAAAGACTTAGGGAGAACACAAGGTATTAATACACAGGGACTAATGAGACGACAGGTGAACTAAATGACTAATCAGACAACATAGGAAAACTAGGTCACAGGGGAAAACAAAATATACACGCAACAGATCTATTCTGAAAACAAGTCAGAAAACATTTTATGCAATTTTAAAGTAAATTTGTCTTGCTTTAAAGATATTTAAATATTCGGATGCTGTGCAGTACACCATAACTATGTTAACAGACGTTTTGGTAACACTTTATTTTGATGGTCCCTCTTGAATATTCTGTTGACTATAAGTAACTTTTCAACTACATGCCACCTAGCTCTCATTAGAGTATTAGTAGACAGTCTGCTTAATATCTGCCAACTCTTTATTGTGATGATAAACATTCCAAAAATATTCTAATGACTATAAGTAACTTTGCAAGTACATGTCAACTTATTCTAACCCTAACCCTACCAGTCTACTAACACTTTACTAACACTCTAATGAGAGTTAGTAGACATGTATGAGCAATGTTACTTACTGTATAGTCAACAGAATGTGTTAAAGGGAGCATCAAAATAAAGTGAAACCGACACAAAACAATCCTCACATGCAATTCAAGATGCCTCAATGGTTTTCAGAAATGATCACACAAAAGTTTCTGATGTCCACTGACCTTTGCATCGGCCCCTGTGGGCGAGGGTGAGAGTGCGGTCCTTGCATTTCGCCCTCTCCAGGTCACAGTTGGTATCATAACTGCGTCCGTCTGACCCACACACAGGCTTGCCGTGACCCCTGGAGCACGCAGGGGAACATGGGCTCTCTCTTTCCCCTATAAGCCACTGCACACACATGTACATATATAAAGAGCAGTGAGGGCATGACAATATAATAATCCATGGAGCACTTGACAGAATACCCTGACTAGACTTTAATGATTGTGCAATAAATTAAACAGAGCTGCTGAGCTTTAAAACAGTTCAATGAGTTTCACAGGTTTTAGTAGAAGGATCATTTGGTGCAATTGCCATGAATCATGAATCTTAAAATAGCTCAGCTGAAATATCACATAGCCTTATAAAGATTTCTGTTGTGACTTATCATAACCAAGACCTACCTACCTACCTACCTATCTATCTATCTATCTATCTATCTATCTATCTATCTATCTATCTATCTATCTATCTATCTATCTATCTATCTAATTTTGAAATTCTGATATATCAAATTCAGTTTTCTCACATGCCCTTTGTTGCCTCCATAGACTGATTTTTTGCTTTAAGTCAACACGACACTCTATTCAAGTTCTACTCTACTCACTCTACATCCAAAATGTGATGTATTCACAACTGGGACGGACTTCATTTTATTCTTTATAACTTATTGATTAGGTGAACATTTTAAAATAGTATTCCATACCAGAATGGAGGTATTTTTTTTATATCCCTGGAATAATGGACACTCATGAATCATGAACAATAAGACCAGGAATGTGCGTTATGAAGTAAACAGGTTCATTTCTGATGTCATACTGACTTTATTAAAATAAATGTTGATAAAAAAACATTTAGTAATTTTAAATTTTACTTAATTTACGTAATTTTACTTAAAAAAGTTATTTTCTTCTTCTCACTCACATTGGAAAAAACATCTTAATCCCTCTAAACCAGTGTCCTAACTTATTTCCCTTAGCTACATTTATAATTTAACAGGCCACCTCAAATATATATATATATCATTCTTGAATTTCCACAATTTCATATTCCCCCAATCATTGAGAGGGCCAGAAGAGTCTGAACAGTTTAGAGGTAGAGAGAAAGAAAAGCCAGCTTAACTCAGTGTAGATATATGCTGGCCTCCCTACAGTAATACAAGACAAATTTGCTATAGATTGTGCACCATCATGCAGTGACAGTGGTCTCACAGCACATCAGGTACACAAACTGGAGAACTTCTACTGGAAAAAGGGTAGCTTTTGCCAGAAACACAGGGCACATTTTCCATTTTAACCAGACCCATCTGACTAAACAGAGCTGACCGTTTCTGATCACACACACACACATACAGTACACCGCAAACAACAAAAGGTTGCTTAGGACTGAATCTCTTGAGTTGAGCAATTAAGCAAATAGAGCCAAATGATGTCACTAATATAGACATGGAGTGAATCCGTCTGAGTGCGCTATGACAGACAGACCAGACATTTATCTATTTATTTTTCAGCTGAGAGTATGCCATTACTAAATCTGGCTCCTTTTCCATGCACTGTACTAAATGGTGCTTATATATCAGTTTCATGTATGTCCATATCACACTGTATATTTTTTTAATTCTCACTTGGGTAAATAATCCAGAATAGCCACATTAAAAATAAATGCCTAAGCAAATCTTTAGTGTTTTTTAAGACAGGCCAAAATATTCCTAGAGAAAGCTGCCCGGTCTAAGTAGCACTATAAATGCTGCATCCAAAGCAAGCTGCTTTAGAGGAGATTTACAACTCAATACATGTCCAGATGGTGATTTTGTCTATTTGTCCATTTTCTGTGAAGGAAACTAAGAAAAAGAAAGCAACAGGCAAAGGCAAACAGTAGTAGTCTCCCTAAGAAAACTTTGATTACCATATTCATCTTGACCACATGCATATTTCAGTGATGTCTGGTTACATTATGACAAGGCGTAACATAATACCTCCTAGTTGTACGACCTACAGTGCACTTCTTTATAGTCTAAGATACTGTCATCATTTCTCACACTCATGTTGTTACAAAACGGCATGATTTTCTTTTGTCTGTGAAACCAAAAAACAAGATATTTTACAGAATTCCCAGTCATTTGAACTCTAAAAACGACATGAAAACCACTAAAAAGGTAGTGGTAGATCTTGTTAAAAAGTTATAGTTTAACATTAATATTAATATTTAATTGATATTTAATATTTTTGTTGTGCTTTAAATAAGTACACTTATTTTAATGTTCTGACTAACAAACTAAAGCTCATGTAAAGTACATGATCATAATTTTAACTGTAGTGTGAAATATTACATTTTAAAGATATTTACATATCGTACGATAAGTTAAGGTAAGTTAAGATATTACATATTACATTAATATATCTTTAAATGTACTAAATTGCAGCTTCATTACAAATGTGTAATTATTACAAATATGTTTAAAGACATGACATTCAACATAAATTTGAATTCTAAGAAATTTTCATTTTATTGCAATTAACATGCAATTAAGTGTCCAAAAGCGTTATTCTCACACATATTAGTGTGTATCACACATATTAGTATCACAACACAAGTTAACAACATACACAACTGACATGGAACAGAGGACACATTTATGCATCACCTCGTATTGAAAGCATACTGATATATGACTAAGTTCGTGAAAATGTGTTTATTTGTAAAATATGAGCCTAAGTATAACAGACTGTTTAAGTGTATAACTGGAAGTGAAATGAATCACACACATTCGGTCAGTTAGTGTGGGCAGGAGTTTAGTTAAGCACAGAACTCAGAGGAGCACAGAAGCCTACACAACATAAACATCTGCCATTCTCACATTTTACAATAACGTCCCCAGAAAGTATAGATTTTGGGATACTTAATGTTGGGTTAGTTCACCCAAAAATGAAAATTCTGTCATTAATTACTCACCCTCAAATCGTTTTTCAAACCCGTAAGACTTTTGTTCATCTTCGGAACACAAATGAAGATTTTTTTAATGAAAAAAGAGCTTTCTCTGAGAGCTTTCTGTAAAGACATCATTAAAGTAATCCTTGTGACTCCAGTGGTTTAACCACCACAATTTTATGAAGTGATGCGAGTGCTTTGTTTGTGCAAAAAACACAATTTACCACTTTATTAAAACCGGAGGAACATGGATTACTTTAATGATGTCTTTACCACCTTTCTGGGGCTTGAAAGTGGAGGGACAGAAAGCTCTCAGATCAAAAAGATGGGTTTTATAGGTTTTAAAATGACATTAGGGTGTCATTTATGACATAAATGATGACAGAATTTTCATTTTTGGGTGAACTAACCATTTAAGTCACACATTTCAACACAGATAACAAAATATCAAAACGAATGGCATCAACAAACAACTGATACTAAAACTTCTGTCACAACTAACGTTCACCAAACATGTGACCAAACAAGTTCCACTAATACCCGACAACCAAAATACCTAAACAGTTTTGTCTGTTGTACCATTTATAACCTAACATACATATATTGCTTATATCTCTTTAGTAAATTCCTTGTTTTTGCAACTAATGCAATGATATTCATAAATTTATAATTGTATTTAGTTGTGGCGCAGGTGCCTAAATACCTTTTGGGGCCACTGTACATAATTCATTATTGCATTGCAAAGGTTTCTCAATCAGTACACATCTTTCCTATTGAGTGAAATATTGGTTCAGTAGTCAGCAATCCATAAATCCTACTCTGAAACTACTAAAATCATATGTAAATCGTTAAAAACAATCCCCTTGTTGATTAAACAATTTGTCAAGCACATTTTTCTAATTAAAAGTGATATCCAAAAATGTTCTTGTTTTTCAGTTTGGGGTTTATGACTAATGTTTCTTCTTAGAACTCTATTTTGAGAACAAGGATACTCTTAACTTTTGCCTGGACTCCTCACAATAAAGTGGAGATTTCTGGACGAGCTGGAGACACCAGAGAAATCTCATTGCACAGATGGATTTTTATTCTTGGCAGGCATTCTCTCTCTCTCTATGTGTGTGTGTGTGTGTGTGTGTGTGTGTGTGTGTGTGTGTGTGTGTGTGTGTGTGTGTGTGTGTGTGTGTGTGTGTGTGTGTGTGTGTGTGTGTGTGTGTGCCAGAGCTACTCTCTATAATGTGTGAAGCACTCATTACCTTTAGGAAGAATAACAACTAAAATGATGAACAAAAGCCGACTTCTGATTGGCTGCTACAAAATTAGCGGGCCTAGCCATATGTAGCTCGCATCTCACAAAAAGGTACAGAAAATAAGGGGGAATTATGTTTCAAATTAGAACTCAATTTCAAACAATATTTTGCATATTTTCAACTTATAAGGTTGTTACACTTAAATATGTCATGACCAATGTTTATGTAATAATAAAAAAAATAAAATAAAAAAACGTAAAAAAACAACAACCAAAGCTATTCACTTTTAGTGCATACATGCAAATAAGCAGAGTGTTAGAAACTGGTTATGCAATCTTCAGATCCCCTCCTAAAACAGCTTTGCCTTATTCAGTAACGACTGTCAGATTTCATGCGAAGGAGATCTGCAATCATAATCCCTCTTCTCTGATCACTAATTAAATCCAGGCTAACTGTAAATCTGCTTCCTCAACTTCCTACTTTGTCACTCTAATGATACAACTTGGCTAAGGAACAGTCATTCTTCTGGCGAATCTCACTGACTGTCTGATCACCCACAAAAAAAAAAAAAAAAAAAAAAAACCCTGAAGGAAGGAAGGATTGTGATATAAAATGTTAGATGACTAGTAATGTTCTTCTATTAAATTCAGATAAGACTGAGGCAAATCCCCTTTGACAGCAATTTTTGACAGCAACTTTTCTTTCGAAAATCATATTACAATTAGTCCAAAATGCAGCTGCTAGAGTTCTTACCAGGTCAAGAAAATATGATCATATAACACCAATTTTGTTATCTTCTACACTGGTTAGCTATTAAGTTTCGTATCGATTACAAAGTATTGCTACTGACCTATAAGGCCCTAAATGGTTTAGTTCCTGTGTATTTTACCAAGATCACAAAACTTAGTTAACCAAGTTATCACCAGGATATCTAAGTCCACTAAAGCAGGGAGAGCGTTTTCGCATTTGGGTCCTAAACTCTGGAATAGCCTTCCTGATAATGTTCGGGGCTCAGACTCACTCTCCCAGTTTAAATCTTGGTCTCTTTAGCCAAGCGTTCACATAATGTATCTCATAACCTTTTACTCCAGTTAAATCAGATCAAACGCACGTGATTATCTTTGCTTGAAATGTTATGAACAGCAGCTACGTTAAGTATTTTCCATTTGCTTTTCTGTTCATTCTCGGGATGCCCATCCCGAAGTAACCAGAGAGTACTTTGCCTCTTACAAAGACTTCAGATGCCAGATGATATTGTAATCATGAAGTTCACACTTGTAATAATTACTTCAAAGAGCTCATTGTATCTGCCTAACACATAACTTGGACACAGTCACCTCTGATAACACATCACTCTAAATTGTAATGTAGACACATGCATTTTCTGTAAAGCTGCTTTGAAACGACATGTATTGTGAAAAGCTCTATACAAATAAATGTGAATTGAATTGTATTTGAAGAAAAAAATCAAGCGTGGCATTAGTTCTGGCAGGTCACATCAGTCAAGCTCACATACCAAGCCCAATGTTCTCTCACCATTCCTGATTTCTAACACACACTTACAGCGTTCAGCCTTGCAGCTTTCCGAGCAGAAACGAAAGCTGCTGCTCTCCGTGTGTTTTTCCATCGTCTCCGGTCGCGTTCACATGTAAATAGCTTATTTAGTCCATTAAATCAAAAGATCTTAAAAAAACACATACATTTACTCGCCCATAGACATTCCCCTAGAAATCAGGACAGAAGTGGAGACGGATTAAAGAGACGGATTAAAGAGACGGATTAAAACACCAAGTGTAAACGGGAATGAGTCTCGCTCGTCTACGTGTGATTCGATCGACCAAAACGCATCTTAATACCAGATGTAAACATGCAGGGCCACTATCAATTAACAAACTATACATTGAGTGAGTTCCACTCTCTAGGGTCTGTCTGGGTTCATTAAAATGGACAGTATGGTTCTTGGACCAACAAGGATGGATCTGGTTCTTGGTTAATCCCAGTTTATGATTTGGGGTGTCTAGTCTTGGTGTGAGTTAGGGGTTCTGGTTTTGTTCTGGGTCTTGTATGGTCTGGTCTGAACTCTATTGCTAACCATACAACACATCAATGAAGTCATTATGGGAAACTGATTGATTGACCACTGCTGAAACCACACAGAAAGAATGAATTAGCATTAGCCATAAATCCCTCTTTGTTTTCACATTTTTATCATTCATTGGGGGAAAAAAATTATACTTTTGGTTTGTAAACCGTCGACATCCCTTGGGATTCACAAATTTCTTCAAAATGCCACAATCACACACAACAATCACACAAAGAAAAGATACCGCTTCAGCGTGCCAATATGGCGAATTTGTGACATGCTTTTCAGTTGATGAAGCCTGCTATGTCATGACTAATGGCTGTCCGCTGAATTTAAAGAGACACTACTTTTATCGGTCTGTAATTGAAGCCTCTGGGAGGCTGGTAATCTCTGGTATTTTCTCAAAGAAAGCCGTATCATTAAATGCTGATAGCCACTGCTATCTCTCCACAGCAAAATGCCATAGCACTGACCCAGAACACATTCTCTCTGTCAGAAAACCTTCCTTATCCAAATCCCAGCTGTCGCTCACTGTATATCAAGCACACAGCGCTGCTTTAGGCCCACACAGGGAGAACAGCCTTTTGTCCCCTGACTCTGTCTCCCAACTTGTTCTCTATCCCTCACACACACATTTCCTCTCTCTTTACTCGACTATCTAGTTCTGTCTTGCTCACACTATCTCTCTCTCTCTCTCTCTCTCTGTCTGCTCCAGTCCTTGTCCAACTCTGCTGTCTGCCTAGTGTAATTGAGTCTGGAAACATGATGCACACACACACACACACACTAGGGGTTGAACTCAAAGGTTGTGCAAGAAATAATCATTAGTCAACACTTTGACGTACTTGGTTGTGTATAATTTTTTGGGCTCTTTTGTATCGCTTGGTATTTTTAATGTGACTGACTTCACAAGAACTTCTGTAGAAAGATCTAGTGTTTTGGATTTTTGGTTACGCTTTATTTTAACGTGATTCAATGAATTCTGAATAATTTACTGCCATTCTGTGGATATTAAGTAATCATGAAATCAAGACTTTTTTTAAGTAATGCAATCTAATTACAATAATGTATTTTTGAATCTGATTACGTAATTCAGATTACATATAATTAGTTGTTACCTAGCATTGCTTGCAATGCATAATTTACTGTTACTTACTACTATAGTAAGTGCCTGCTAATATGTCACCTTAAAATACAGTGCTACCACCTTTTTTGCTTTTTACTCTGCCCTCACATTGTGAAAAAGAAATAGACATTGAGGTCTTGACGTCTGACCTCCCCATTTATTAAATAATACCACATGAATTATTCCACTGGACTACACTTGGAATCTTTCATTTTGCATGCTAAATTCTCATGTATCCATTCCCATCTATTTTTGCATTTTCTTAACTTTTAATTCACAATTCATCCTTCAATATCTTTGCCAAGATATAAAATAATTTCAACCATCGTAAGGAACAACTTCACAATATAGTAATTCTGCCTGAAATCAGAGATGTTCCGGCGATTTTCACTGAAGAAAAAAAAAAACTTTATGCAAATCTCTCAATTACTATTGAACATTCAGGCATGTGCCTGAGCATCAGACTCTTCAGAATTTTTACCTGCAACAACCCATTATACGTATTTTGACTATTACTTTTTGAGAATTCACTTAGAACAATTCTGACCAATATTTAAATCTCTTAATTGCCTTAAATGCTCAGACATGTGCCTGATAAACTTGTATCATTGTTATACGGTATATTGTCATATTGCCTAGCCCTAAAATTTGCTCAATGTTAAAGGCATTATAGACATAAAAGTATGATTTTCTGTAAAGCTGCATCAAAACGATACATATTGTGAAAAGCGTTAGACAAATACATTTGACTTCATTTAATATTTTTTGTCTCAGTCCGCTTGTTTGGTGCACCAGGGTTCAGATGGCAGCGTTCACACTTATTCAAAAGAACCACACAGAGCAATCGCATCAGGGTTCGTTTTAATCAAACCAAACATGCCAAGTGTGAACACACTCTTAGTGCACATAGCCTATTTCGCCTATATAGCATATTTCATACACAATGATTCAAAGTGCTTTACATAGAAGGAATTCAAATAATCAAAATAATTACAACAGATGCATAGGAATTAAAAATAGCATGCATAAGAAATAAAAATAACAATAAGAGTTGAGAAAAAGAATAGATATAAAATATATTAAAAGGAGGATACTGAAGGCTAAACTACTATTCCTGACTACCCGAATCACTAAGCTTGGGGATCCCCTATCTGGAATGGAAGAGATTGAGAGTCAGGTTTGTGATTTTACACTAGAAATTATACTAGACATAACACTAGAAATTATACTAGACATAACACTAGAAATTATATTAAGCCTGGCATGATTTTTATGACATTACAAGTTGTTTGAATTGAAATCTGCAAGCTTTCCTTTCCCATCCGCATCATCTCGGCTGCGCGGACATTCATAGACTGTCAACAGAGTGTTGAACAGCGAAGCCCGCTGATGCTGTACAGTGTATCATGAGTTATATAAGGTAATGACCTGATGACTGACTTCTTTTCTAGACTATTAGATGCTTGGTTAATACTCGTGCAACACACACATGACAAACACTCTTTCGAAATACATTCAGATAAGAACCTTACATACACATATGTACATACACAACCCCCAACATAAACACACACTCTCTCTCTCTCTCTCTCTCTCTCTCTCTCTCTCTCTCTCTCTCTCTCTCACAAACACACACGACACTAACACCTGCATCATTGGGTCATTGGGTGTGATGTGGGCCGCTTCAATAAAACAGCGGAGAGAAGGGGAGGGTTGGTTGGGGGGGCTTGGCGCTCATCTGCGGCGTTGGGAGAATGTTGTCTTGGCATGAAACTCGCACTCGCCTCGCTGTGTTTGTTCTTTACATGACTTTACAAGGTTTCAGTGATGTACTCGAGCAGGTATGTTGTATACACCGCGTTCCTCCATGTGTCCATTTTTCAATCACTGTTATGTTATGTTAGGTTTTTACAGGGCAGCTTAACCAGAATGCCATGATGATTTGTTTGTGTGGATAGCTATGTCTGAAAAATGTGTGGGAATGCTTATGTTGTATCTTTTAATTGAACTACTGAATGAAAACAGATTAGACTATGTTTTTGTCATGTTGGAAAAAGTTCACACTCTATTAAGTCCATACTTCAAAGGGAAGGGAATATTAAAGTGCTCTAAAGAGGTTTCGTACGATTCGCGAGTGTTCTGATGAAAGCTGTTCTTACTGTTGTAACATGCAGTACAATGCGGGTTTAGTCTGTGTGTACTGTAAGAAAAATGCATCCCACCAATTAGTCAAAACATTCACAGATTGCAGACTTTTTTTAGCAGACGGTACATTACAGGTAGCTTATGTTATGTGTTATCAGAATCATAATTTGTATCTGTATCATTTAACTTTTAATTAATTTTAAATAAGGTTATTTGGCCTTCCACATTGTGTTTTGTAACAAGAATAAAAAAAAAACGACCCTGTTCGTGTCAACCCAAGGCTAATTCAAGTCAAATTCATCACCGTTTGTAATGCTAATAAGGTGATTTAATTCACCATTAAACTACACTGACAATGTGTTTCCTATTGAGGTACTCAAGCTGTAAAGTTTTATTTCTGTTTTTCTGAGTTGTCTTTTTAAATGTCAAGCTACCACGAGGATCTTATTTGTCAGACTGTTAACAAGTAAATAACACTGAACGTTCTAGTAACCTTTGCACAGGAACAGATTAAGTGCGTAATTTGTTTGATGCTAAAAAAACTTTATCCAGCCTTATATGCATGACAACTCTAAGAATGGTTGATTCATTGAAAACACAGCAATGTTGGCTCAACCAATCATGTGAGATTGGGGGCAGGACTATCTGTTTATCCAGCCAATGGCAGATGAGGGGAGAGTTGGGGAAACTTGGATTATTTCATATAGTTATTTATGCAATTCCATTTGGTGATGCTAGTAGAAAGAAATTATACTTGAACCCAAAGATCTTGAAATGGACCAATGCCTACTGAAAAGTCGGTATATTCACTGTGCTCAGACGCATCACTGCATGTTGACAGAATTAAATCCTCAGAAAATATTATCTTCTAAGTCTGCGGCATGTCAGAATTGGCTCGGTCAAAGCGCTCTGAATAACTGTGACTGGAAAAGTGTGCTAAATTCATGTTAAATGTGGAAAAGGAAACCTAAAATCCCTCTACTGTCAAGGGACACTTCCTTTCTTTCTTTCTTTTTTCTTTTTTTTTATATATAAACCCAATCACCCAATTGGCTTTCAGGAAAGAGCTTGATCCTGTTATTGGCCCAAATACGTCTTCCAGCCCAGTTGAGCAGCCATAAGCCCTCATGAAACTTTGGGTTCTTGGAGCTGACAGCATTCAGAGATAAGCTTTTACAAATGAGGCACAGAAGGGAGTATAACTTTTGAAGCGTTTAACTCCAGATTTTTTCAATAGCTTTTTTAACGCAACCTTTCTGGCCTCCTGTAATGATTAGATGAGGATGATGAAGGATGTTTTAGCACTGTGGAGATATTTCTGCACTGTTTTCTGCTGTTGAGCAAAACAAATCACACACACACACACACACACACACACACACACAATCTGTATGGCTACTATTACATTTCAGTCTGTAGAGTTCTTGCCAAAAATAAAAATAAGTAAGCAGATATTATATCACAAGAGATAAAAGTCTGTGGGTGTTAATGGCAAGAAGAATGAGAAAGTGGCTGCATAAGTATAGAAAAATGGCAAAATCATTAAAAGGAAAGAAGTCATTAATGAAAAAGATTAATGCTTCTCAATTCTTCCAAACAGCCCTCAAGAACGAGCACCACAATTTAATCATACAGAACTTCATGTCTTTCAGTAATCGTGCATAACGGTTTCTCGTCCATAATTAAGAATTAAAGTAGATGCAGGGCTTTAAATGTCTGTGATGTGAGTTAGATACAGCTGATGATCCCAAGGAATTTATTTTGATCCACTTTTAAAACCTATTTATATCTCAATGAGGTCCAGTGTGTTCCATGCAGATTAACTGGTTTGGAAAATATTTCCTGAAGACAAAAAATGTGATGTTTTTGTACTATTAGAATCTTCTCAGCAAAGCAATATTTTATTTTTTATTTTTAAGAAATGAATCTTTACTCTGTTCACTTTTGGAGATAGACACATGTGGTGTGTTTTTAGGTGTGTGTGTTCCTGGAATTCCCTACGTTATGGGGACCAAATGTCCCCACAAGTAAATTTTTACCTTGAGGGGAAATTTTTTGGACCCCAAGAGGAAACAAGTTTATAAATCATATAGAATGATAGTATAAAAATCATTACGTCTATGGAATGTCCCCATGAAACATGGAAACTCAAGGGTGTGTGTGTGTTTGTGTGTGTGCGCGTGCGTGCGTTCGTTCGTGCGCATCAGATTTTTATACCGACCACCTCCTCCAACCACAAGTATTACAATACCTCAGCAGCATCCACAAATTTCTCTCTTCTGCTTTCTTTCTGATTTGTTCTCACTTTCATTCTCAATGGTCAATCTCAATGGTCTCAGTGCACAACTGAATGGACATTTACCACAACAGCTCTGCGGCAATCTTGACAAACCATTCTTCTGTCTGAATTGCTCAAATACTTGAGGACATAAAAGAATGCTGCGGCAATTCGATTTCTGGGGCAAGTTTTCATGCCTCGACCGGATAGTGTTATTAATCACGCATGTAAGATCCTATAATTGTCTCTTTTTTTACTTTACTAAACAAAAAGGATGTTAGGGGGTCAATAGATCATCACCTTGACACAAACTTACTGACTTACAGAAATCCTGACAGATGAATTTGCATTTTTTGCGAGACATCATCTGAGAGACATCATATAGCTCAACTATTCAATATTTTGTCAGCAAACTGATTCAGCCACAGAAAGAAATACTCCACACTGTTGTCTTTGTTGAAATCGTATGAAATGCTGCATTGGAAAGGCAACGGTCCTCTTTTCTATGGGCACAGAGGGGTGCACAGGAAGCAAAAGACCTTTATGACAAAAGGTCAATGGGTGTACTCAAGTCTCACTGACAATGTGCCTCAGCAAGCAAAACCCAACTATTCAGCTGAATCACCAAAAGATGCTCTGATGTTAGGTTATTACGCATTCTAGAATGTTTAATCCTTCCAATAACTAATATGTATCATACTAATAATAAGGACAGAGAATGAGTTGCCCTGGTATCCAGGATGCAATGCAATATTCTTTAACTCGGTGTCACTGTTCAAGGCAGCAAAAAGATGCTGTGAAATTTTCAGTGGTTTATTGTGCATTCTATTACATAGTTATGTATATCACTAACAAGTAAGAAGAATGGTCAAACCCATATTATGAGTAATATATTTGGGGCACTTTGATTTAATGGCATTGTGGAAATGTTCATACATAGAAACACTGTATAGGAATATTGAATTGCATCATTATTTTAGCATAATGCATTGACATCGATACAGTATAAACACTTTATGCGTCACATTGACAACTTTGAATGACGCACTTAAGTTATCATAATGACAAATGCGTAAATGTGCGGCGTTACGCACGGACTTACCCGAGGACCACTGGACTTCTGCGCTGAGGCTGGTGGCAGGCACATCATCATCAGAAGCGCGTGGCAATACAAAAACACAAAAAGGACCCGATTGTGGAAATACATTCTGTCTGACGTTGTAGTATTAAGAGAACTGACAGCCTACGGACAAGATTAACTTAAGAATTGGCGAAGGTCCCAAAGTTGCAGGAAATTCCAAAAGTTTGTTCCCAGATAAATTCGTCCTCAGCGGGTTTCTCCTTCACATGTGTGCGTTTTCATAGTGCCAGAGAGAACGCAGACAAGATGAGGATTGTCGTAGTGATACACTCTTTCCACTGCGTGGGATGTACTGTCCTTTCCAGAGCTACAGGTTGAACAGTTTGTCTTACACTTTGGGACGCGTTTAAAACCTCAGGAGGTGGGATTGGTTGGCGTGATTGACAGCGGGATCGTCCAATGACAGCGCAGTTCGACGGGGTGGGGGGTGCAAAAGTCCGCGGATTAATCATCAGTCCACTTGGTTACAGCGAGAGTAATGACGCACTCTACGACTTTCTTCGACACAACTGTCCTATACACAACTTATTTATTTTTTATGGTTGTTTAATTAACGTAAAAGATAAAGCGTAATATTTAATAATTTTTATATGTAATATTTCATAATTTATATTATTATTTCTTCTATAAGGGAGATTGACGCAGGTTGTCACAAATGTTTAATCTTCTTATTCTTATGGTTATTAGCCTACTTATTGACATTAATAAAAGCGACTTCATTTA
The DNA here is from genome assembly GCF_965113295.1 of Leuciscus leuciscus. Classification (NCBI taxonomy): domain Eukaryota; kingdom Metazoa; phylum Chordata; class Actinopteri; order Cypriniformes; family Leuciscidae; genus Leuciscus; species Leuciscus leuciscus. Next base: position 65,935 of record NW_028118409.1, read on the forward strand.
GTGAAGGCAATGGCTTTGACAAGAAATTCTTCTGTTGTTTAAATATTCCCAATTCAAATATAAAAGCCCATTTTATGTTTAAAATATTGATATTCTATGGTATTTCTATGGTATTGGTATTCTATGATATTTTGTTTTGTATTATTGTATTATAAGAAAAATAAATTTCTAATCAAGTGATTATAAACATTGTGACGCCTTAGGCTGCTACTATTTGTTTTAATAATTATTTTTTCAAGACATGATTATTAGCTAGCATAATTGTGTCATCCCATTTGACCTTTTTTATTTATTCAATCTTATAAGATGTGTGTCTAAGTGTGTGAGAAAGAGAGGAAGAGTAAAATTATTAAATAAAACATTATCTAGATAGATAGATAGATAGATAGATAGATTATATGTTTGCTCGTAATTTGCTCATCAGTCTATCTATCTATCCATCCATCCATCCATCCATCCATCCATCCATCCATCCATCCATCCATCCATCCATCTAGATAATATGTTTGATTCAATAATGTTAAATAAGTATATGTATATACTTATTTAAAAAAATTATTAAATATATAATACAAATATATAATACAATATGGACCATTCTCCCAGCTTCTCAAAAGTTTAATTCTACCCTATTCATTTGCATTTTAAGGAGAAAAGCAGAGAAAGAGAGGCGAAGCTCAGGCAAGCAGGGCTCAGGTCTGCCTCCGTGTGGTTCTCCTATCATGGATGTGGGATGAACCTCGATCTGCCGTTAGGTTTCCACTGGGATCTCGGTTATGCCGTGTTCCACACCGTGTCAGCTGGTCTGTGTGTCCGGGACTGTGTGAAGCTCCCCTGGGGGAGGCGAGGGGGGACAGGAGTGTCTAATGGAATGTTAACGAGATCACTTTATGTCCTGTATCCACTTTCCTTTAACCATGTCCTCATACAAAACAAAGACGCTTTCTGGCGTGTGAAAAAAAAAAGTTGTTGTTGGAGAAACGTTGACCAACACAGACGGCTGTTGTCACTTGGCTGGACTTGAAACAAATGTTTGACAAGGGGCAGAGAGAAAGGAAAGGGCGAACAAGCTGAAAAGGTCTGTGCTGCCCAATTATCACACCGACCCTTTCCACAGATCCTCAATGGCGGTTCACTGTCTGTTTATAGCAAGCAAAGCCGACAGAAAATTAGCAGGTGTCTGTAGACAAGAGCAGCCAGCCCAAACCAGCGGGCACCCTGCCGACTCCAACGCAATTATTACCAGGCTATGCACATTTCGTGGCTTTCATCAACACATCAGTACAGAGGAGAGGTCTCTTATGTTATTATGATGTCTTAGATAAGCATGACAGGCCCGCTTCATGTTAAGTGTCCTTAATACCTTTGTACTTTAAATTGTGTGCTTCTAACTGCTGTTAAACCCATTTACAGCTTTTATAATTAGACATCTGGAGCGAGCTTTATTGTGGTTTCACCAGCTTTCAGAGAAGTTAAAGTTTCAGTCCTGAGAGATTCCTTCAGCTAATGTCTTTGACAGCAATTGTCTTCTTCAAGATGTACGGATCCTCGCCAGATGTCTAATTAATCCATGAAATGTTTTACTATGTGCACTTTTTTTTTTATCTTTTCAGAAATGCATGGTTTTAAAATGAGAGGCAAGGAGAAATTCTCTGTTGTTTCTTATAAAATTCATTTGGAGAAATAAAATAGACAGGTGACCAAATTGTTGACATTCAGTAAGTGTATATTAAGGGAACATTCTGTTCAAGTAAAGCTCAGTTGACAGTATTTGTGGCATAATTGCACAATGCTTATTATCAGAAAAAAAGTTTACACTTTATATAAAGGTTTTCATGGTACAGTGTAATTGTACAATTAAGTATGGAGTAATATTATTAATTAACTATGTACTTATAGGGCTAGGATTAGGGTTTGGTTTAGGGTTATTTGCATGTATTATGCATGATTTACTGTTATTACTAAGTAGATGTAACGTGTAACGAGGACACTGTAAATCAAAGTGTTACCAAAAACGTATTAAAAAAAAGTATTTTTAAAGGCAATTACACTGCAACAAAGTCACCTTAAACTCGTTTATCCAATTAATGTGCATAGTTATGACTAAGATCATTTATTATTGGATGAGTTTAATGAGACATATTGAAGTTCACACTGAAAAAGATTGCAAAATCTGTCCTGAAACTGCACATTGTGTTCTTTCACTCAGGAGAGAAAGACGCAGAAGTCTCCATTTCGTCTCAGTGTAATCTCAATGGAGAAAGAACTGAGATCTCATTAGAGGCTGTACGTTCCTACATGTGTCTGTGTCAGTGCTGGGTAATAACTGATCACATGTAATCTGGATTACAAAAAATAAGGGTTACACTTTATTTTAAGGTGTCATTATTACAGTGTAATTATATATTTAAGTACTGAGTAATATTAAGCAACTACATGTACTTACTATAGGGTTAGGGTAGGATTAGGATTTGGTTGAAGGTTAGTTGCATGTAATTATGCATAACTTACTGTTATTACTATGGCAAGTACATGTAACATATGTAACGGACACTGTAAAATAAAGTGTTACCAAATTTCACATACAGATTTGCCGATTGTCAGGTGGATATATACAGTATGCGATGTTGTTTTTTGCAACATTGCATATATAATCAACTCCTGACGAACACATTAATTAATTATATGAATTATTACTCAGTAATTTAATAATGTATTGATGTGTCTTTATAAGACTTTTGTCTTTCAAACTCATTTTTATTATAATTGTTATTATTTTTAAATTATTTATAAATTGTATGATAGATTTTCATTATACTCATAAACCATCTGCAGTTACATCACAAACCCCAGTCTGAGAAACCCTGACCTAATGTAATGTTTAATGCACATATTTTATTTATCTTTGTATTTTTATAACAATATGGTAAATTCAATGTGATGGTCAAAAGTCATCAAAAAGTAGTCTGATTATATTACATAATACATGCTGATTACGTTACTACCTGCAATTTTTGTCTTGTAATTTGGAATTAGTAGCGGACTACAGTTTGTAAGTAATCTACGGCACTGCTCTCAGTGAGTCATTTAATCATGTATTATTAATTTAATCATGTATTACTATGCTTTTTGGAAGTTTTTTTTCTTTTCTTTTTTTTTTCTCAAAATCCACAGATTCATGTCATTTTGTATTTACATGTGATGCAGGGATTCACAAATTTGTTTAATATACTTTAATATATTTAAGTACCCCCTGAGATTTTAAATGTAATAAATTAATCATTTACTCATTTAAAAAGTAGTCAGATTATATTACATAAAATGTGTAATGTAATTGGATTACATTACTAACAACAATTTTTGTCATGTAATTTGAAATCTGTAATTGACTACAATTAGTAAGTAATCTACCCAACACCGTGTGTGTGTGTGTGTGTGTGTGTGTGTGTGTGTGTGTGTGTGTGTGTGTGTGTGTGTGTGTGTGTGTGTGTGTGTGTGTGTGTGTGTGTGTGTGTGTGTGTTTATTCCCCATCACTTAATACTTTAAGATAAAGCATTGTGAGTTTAGGGACTCGAATAACAAGACATTTCAGATCTGAGGATTGCTTAATACATCTTCGTCCATATTTCTCACAAGTGCCTTTTTGACCTGATCGTGGAAGAATGAAGAAAATAGATGGACGGAGAGAGGACTTCAAACAAGAGAATGTTAGGTCAGATGCGGAGCCCTTTCACTTTAAAGTCCCTCATCTGGCTTTCATTTGTGGAATTCCATGTCTTTTACATGTACTGGCTGCAGTTTTCACAAGCTCCCGTATCTTGAGGAGTCACATATCCCAGGCCTGGCCAAAGAGTTCAGTCCAGTCACTGACTTTTTACACCTTCATTGGGGTGTTCTTTAAAGGATACCTCTCAACACACACACACACACACACACACACACACACACACACACACACACACACACACATTTCGATTTATTCTTCATCCACCTCATTTGATGAACAAAGCGTAATTGTGACGTATATTAAGGGAATATTCCATGTTCTGTAGAAGTTAAGCTCAGTCGACAGCATTTGTGGCATAATGGCATTATGTTTTATTTAAAGGTGTCCTTGTTACAGTGTGACTACACAATTAACTGAGTAATAAGTACTTTTTATTACTGAGTAATAAGTACGTAAGAGGGATTGAGACAGAAATAGAGAATGTTCAGAGGAAAGCAGGGTGTGAAAAGAACCATTGAGACAGTGTCCAACGAGTGGTGTGTCCAACACCTGCACCGCCTATTCACCCGAGTGTTTACACACTGTCATCCACAATTAATGGCTCTCAGGGGTAGGGCTGCTGGGGCCCCAGACCCTTCCTGGGCCCTTATGAGTGCCTAATTGAGCATACCACCCTCCTGATTGAATTAACAGCTTGGTCCCAGGGACCTTCACCCCACCGGAGAGGGGGGCTTCGTTCCCTCTGTGCCAGCCCGATGGAGGAGGGGGGGAAGGAGCAAGGGGTCGAGAGCGCAGAGTTGTCAAAATGTCAGCAAAGCGTGGCCTTTGCTGTTGGCAAAACCAAGCAAGAAATGTGAACTGGGGGCATTCAGAGGTCCCGGTCTTCGCAAGGACAGGCCTGCCAGGTGGACGCTGGGTCGCAAGGCTGGATGTAGTCCATTCTGCATGTTTGGGGCCTATAAAGTATTGCTTCCTATACCTATACCTAATACATTTTGAAACTTTTGAATGGGATAGAGTATAAATACTTTAGAGCTTGGGCAATTAGACAAAATATAGGCCTATAACAGCATAAATGATGATCTGAACGGAGCAGGGCCATTTAAGATAAATCAAAACACTTAAAAATCCCAATAAGCTTCCAGTTCACTGTGTGGACGGCTGGGATTCGCTGGTTACTTTTAATCCAGAAAAAAAGACCTATGAGGAAAGATATCATGCTCTTATGTAGTACAGTTTTTACACACTAAAAGTGTGACTTGAGGCCATTCACTCATGTACCTAATCTTCAGATCAAGTCTGTAAAACACATTATATGCTTTTCACTCAGTTTGCAATTGTAAATCAAACTTTTTGCAAAATGCTCAACACAGTTCCCTACAGAAGACACGTCGTTTTAAACTAACAGCTCTTGTGTTTCATTTGGTAAACACTGCCATTCAAATAACACACTCATTTTCCGATTATACCCAATGATCATGTGTGAAAACACTTATACATCATTTGTTCTCTAAGAAATCAAAACTCAATGTTTTGAGAAACAAATACATTATTTTTACCCCTTGCATTTATGTTTATTTTGTAAATATATACTGAATATTCATAAGTCGTCACCTTTATTTCTATAGTGCTTTATATTGTTTCAAAGCGGCTTCACAGTACATTCACTGTAAAAAAAAAATTACATCCCCAAGTCAAAAATTTCAAGTGACCGATAACATCTAAATTTTTTCAATTAGTCTGACGTATTATTTCTCATTGAGCCAATGTTAACAGACTATTGCAACAAGAATTTCACTTGGGCAATTGAAAAATTTAGATGTTATCGGTCACTTGAAATTTTTGACTTGGGGATGTTTTTTTTTTTTACAGTGTACACTCGACTGCACACTGAACAAGCAAAATACATATTTTTCACATTTCGTGTGTAGTTTGACATGTATGGCTAATCATTTGATGCTTTGCTTGCACAGTTATTATACAAAAACACAATTTTTAGAAGAGTTATAGTTTTGAATGAAGTGTTTGCGTTTGCAAGAGATGTGTGATGTTCTGCATGTTGTGTGTGTTTGTGGTTTTGTGTAGAGTTCAGAGAAAAGGAGCCATAGTTTGAGAAATTGTGTGTAAGCGATTTTAAAAAACTGCAATAGAATTCATATGTTTGCCAAATAAAAGAGATATGTCTCAAACTCTGTATAATTTCATATATACACCAAACCTTTTTATCCATCCACAATGCACCAGTTCTAAAATCCAATCATCTGAATTTGAGTGAAATTAAAGGTGCAGTAAGCCATTTCTGAAAAACACTGATATTAACCCAAACAAACACACCCCTCCCTTCATTGCTCCGGCCCCAAAATGCACAAACACGCATTGCAAGATTTGATGTCTTTTTATCATAGCTGAAGTGAAGCAAAATAATGCATAATAAAGCAAATATGACGAATATACAGTAGACAAGAGTATATACAAGCAAGAGTTAGTTGTTAGTTGCCAGCACAGCAGCTCCAGACAAACAATGACACATTAAAAACTGTGCTGTTACTAGAGCTAACATTACAACAACAGTATATCTCGGTTCTGTGAAACAGCAAAACCAATGTTACTCACGTATGGAGCAGAAACAACGCAACCTCACGTCCTTTTTCAGCTCTTCCCGCTGGAAAGCTTTTCTAATATTAGCACAGGTCCTAAAGCTCTTGCCTGATCATAACCCTTCTTTTTCCAGTGAAATTCCTCTGAGCTTTTCTCTTTTGTAATGTCTCTCAGCCAACTCTCTTTCTACAGTCTTTAAATCTCACTCTCTTTCCTCCCCCATTATGAGTGGACACGCCCCCTATTGGCTGATTGGCTACAAGTGTGTTGTGCTTCTCAGGCCGATCCACTTTCAACAGCGTTTCTCAGAAATCACTTACTGGATCTTTAATTACAATTAGCTTTTGATTACAGCACCGTGTGTATAATCAAAGTTTATACATGAGGATTCTACAAAAACTCACCATTACACTGTCAAGTTTCTATATTCCACTATATGTTAGCAGCAATTTAGACATGACATCATGGTTCATGAAGCTGTCATTCAATCAGCTAATAGTGCTCATAACTGAAATGCAATCCAGATGGGAAAAAAAAAAAACCCTGTTGTGTCTTGATTAAGGCATAGAAACCTTTCCATATGCTATGTCTCAATCCGCTAACCCCAAACATTTTCATCACTAGATACCATGCAACTCACCTCTCTGTGACCCCCAGCACATACCATTGTGAACAGGGAACTGTGCAATGGCTATATCTCCCATAAACCCCCCACACCAGCTCTCATGCCCTCAAATGACAAGGCATCCTGCACGTTCCTTGATGTCACCCCGGTCTCACAGCTTTTCTGACGGAGTCCATGGACGGGGCCAATTAAACTCGCACTGTTCTTACACTGGGTCAAAAGTTTAGTGGGTCACCACCACAGACTCCCCCTCCAGTTATCTAATCCTTTTCCATGAAAAGTGGCTCCGGATGCCAATTAAAACGCATCCTGTTTGTTTTTAAATTTAATTTAGCACAACTGATAATGCAATGATTTGCTATTCATGAGTTCACACCAACAAATAAGTCGGCTGTGTATATATTTATATGCCTCCTTTTGTACTGATTGGATAGGCAATTTGAACGTGTTCTTTCCGAACTTTGTTAATAAAAGGGTCAGGGTTTCTTTCATACTTTCTGGACAGTTAAAGGGGTACATCATCCACTGGCAAAATCGGCTTTCAATAAAACTTTGTTGCCTGTACATTTGAAAGGTGATTTTTTTAAAATTTTTTTTTTTTTTTTGGGCGTTACCTGACTAGAGAAAAATTCTGTTGTCTTCCCTTTTGAACGCAGTAGGGAAACGTTAACACCCATAATGCACTGGGAATGTCGCCGTCCAAAGGTGCATTTACGCCATGTTGTAATTACCGTAATTACAAGATTTCAACTGGTAAAAAGCGTTCACTTCCTCGTAGAGCTCGTATACAGCTTGTAAGATGGGAAATTTCTGAGAGCTCCTAGTTGTACCTCGTGACCACTGAAGATTCATAGGCGTTGATAGTGTTGCCATAGAAAACCATAATTCCCAGTCCGAGGACGTGAACCAGTCTTATTATTGGGAAATACGAGGGCTCTTTGCTCCACCATTGGAGAATGCGTAAAGGCCAACTTGGATCACGTGTGCCTTGATAACCAATCACAATACAGCCTTGACGTCATTTAATTTCGTTCATAGTTGTGCAACAGTCAATCACTGTTTGAGGATACCATAGAAATGAATGAAAAGTGAATCATACCTGTCGCACGATTGTCCGTGACTTCTCTTTTACAAAAGAATAGATCAATCCAAAGCAAATGTTTATCAGCAAACATGTTGAAGATTGGTCAATGGACTGTTGATTCAGTAAATGATAAGCTATTTCCTCACAAAAGCAGTTTATTCAGCGTAGTGAAGCCTCTCCTCCATTGACATCCATTAAAAAAAATCCTCTTGTCTCCTTCCCTGTGTACCGCAGCGTTAGCAGGCGTTATGCTATTTTTCAGCTAAGGTTGCAGGCTTGCCTTCAAGTGACATTGCGTGAACAGCTCCAAATGGATTAATCTTGAGCCTAAGTAATTACTACATGGAGTGAACGTAGCACTCCCACAAGACTGCTATGGTTACGCTTACTGTACGTTCACACCGCCGCCGACTTGAGCTGCAAAGAAGCCCTGGCTGCCCTGTCAAGGACGCTTGTCAAAAAGTACGGGGAAGCTTGTTGACGCTTGTTGACGCTTTGGCCGCTCTGAAGTCTGTGTCACACCATGAAATGTAAACAGAAAAAAAACAAGCAATACATTGACACTAGAAACCTTTTATAATGACAGCATTTTTATAACCGTTTTGGTCACATTTGGTCGGGGGAAAAATTATTTTGATTAATATGCGCGAGGGAGAGAGAGCAAGACGTGTTGTTTGAAGACGGTGAAGGTGAGTGCGCGCGCGCGGCCGGGGCTCTCTCTCTTTTGTAACTGGTACCTATATGAAAATAACGTCATATCATAAATGAAACCCAGCAACGGCGATGATCAGCTTCTCCTCCATTTTCTCGAAACTAATGTTTTGGTAGGAACGAAAGTTTACATCGTATGTTTCTCCGGAATCAGCCGGCGCGAAGGACATCTATGTTCTGATTGGTTGCTGGCGTTTTGCCGCTGCTTGTCGCATTACCATAAAGTTAAGCTACTTTCAACTCTCTGATTGACGCTCAAAACGCCCAAAACGCGACGCCGATGGATGTGACGCTCCTTGCAGCTGAGAGAACCCAGCTTCCATTTAAAATGAATGACTTCCGGTAACTTTGGAAGCTCAAGTCGGCGGCGGTGTGAACGTACAGCAGGGGTGCCCAATCCTGCTCCTGCCGATCGACTGTCCTGCACAGTTCATCTCCAACCCTAATCAAACAAACCTGAAGCAACCAATTAACGTCTTCAGGATCACTTGAAAATTAAAGTCAGGTGTGTTTGATTAGGGTTGGAGATGAACTGTGCAGGACAGTCGATCGGCAGGAGCAGGATTGGGCACCCAATCAGTACAGTACAGTAATGCTGGAGCCGCACCAAAAGATATTTAAAATCTTGTAAGATTTTCAAAATGTGAGAGACCACAAACATGAGGACAAAAAATTCTAGATTTAACAGTTCTGCTCCTATAGTGGGTGGTGTGGCGTGATGTGAAGAAGACAACACACCACACAAACAGATTTTCAACCAGAGTCCCGACTGTAAACATGGGAAATCTCGCAAAATCTCTCGAGACTTCACAATAAACATGGCGGACGATAGCAAGAATAGTGGTATGTTCTACAGGACACGTTGTATAAACACTCGTGCTGTTGCCACAAATCGACAAGCTGATTCTTCTTCTCTGATGCCCATATCCATTCCACTGACTGTGGTTGCTATGCTTCCGTCTTCTGTCAGCTCGCTTTCTGATTGGGTATTGTTTCGTTCCACCTGACAATCAACAGAGTATGTGCGACTTTGTCGTCAGGGTTCCCCCCACACATCAGGATTTCAGATTGTAAATATTCAACATGTTAAATATTTATGATTCGCGATCAGGGCGGCTCGGATGTTCTTCCGAGCAGGTTCGGTCACTCTTAACACACCTCACACCACAGAAAAATCTGATAAGATAATCTGTAGAACCATCAAGATAACCAGGACTTCACTTAGGATTGTCGGAAAGGGAGAAATCGGCCCGAATATCTTGTGGTGTGGCCAGAGTCAAATACTGCCCTGCTTTAGAAGGAAACACTTCTTAGCAAACTTTTAGTCATAATGGTGTCGACTTGTATTGTTCCCGGGTGACAGAATTCAAAGAGAAAATGTTTAGAGGGAGTGAGTTTGTGTTTCCAGTGAAGGATTCAGTGTGTTGTAGGCAGAAGCCAAAGGCGGCAAAGAATCATAAATACAAAGAGAACGCAACGAAAAATCGAGTAAACCTCTGTGTTTGCACTCAACATTTCAAACTGATGGCCACAAACACAGTGTTTTAGGCCAAATGGAGGGGAAACGGCTGTTCTGCAGTCCTGCCGGACACCCGGAGCAAAACGCCCTACAGGTGAGAAAGCTGTTTCCACACTGTTAGATTTTTACCATAATGCTGTTTAATGAGATAAAGTATTATACAATTTTCAGTGACAAACCTATCCATATATATTGTTGTATAAATTTTAAACTGTATATTAACCTAACCATGTTTCTAACATCTAACCTTATTTGAACAGGATGTACTGTGACGAAACCTATGGAAAACTTGTGACTTTGACTGTGTGCGTGTGTGTGTGTATAAATAACATAGTTTGGGAAATGAAACTAGACAGTCTGTTAGAATCTTGTGATTAACAAATGAAGTCATCATTAAAACAAAGTTTGCTTGTGCTAGTGACAGAGGAAAAAGGTTGGGGCTGTTGAACCAATTGAACCAATCATATTGAAGGTGACATGTTAGTCTTATTTGTTTTCTCGATTCTATAAAAACTGTTGTATCTGTGTTTTACGGTGGGAGTCTCAATGGAAGTTTCTCTGAGAACTGCTCGAAGACTCTCCCGGCCGTTATTAAAGCATTTAGAGGACATTTGCTAAGGTCTGTTTGTCTGTTCATTTCTGCTGCGCAGCAGGTCAGTTTAGGGAAGCAAGTAAGTTAGTTACTAGTTAGTTAAACTCGGCCAGTTGTCGACTGAAGACGCAAGAGCTAGAGTATAAAGGTTATTAAGTGTCGATTTGTAGACGCTCTGTGTCGATCAGACACAACAGTTTTATTTATTAAGTGTTGATTTGTAGACGCTAGATAGTCGGGTTTAGGGGGGAAAATCCACTACAATATATATTAATTTTCCTATCCATATATATATATTCATTTTCTACCCATGCTAATTACATAGGCCTATTAATTTAGTGTCACAATTTTTTTTGATTAGTTGTTTGATTGTTGGCCACTTATAACATGATGCTATAGGTGCTTTGTTTACAGTATTTGCTCTTCATATTACTAGTTGTCAACAACATTCAATGTACATCCTCACATGCAAAAGGCCATTGCATTACCATTGCAGTTTCTGTTTTTTACACAACGACAACACTATTAAGGCTGTATAACATAATGGACATTCATGAATTGCATGAAAGCGTATGAGTGGAAAGTTGTTTTTACTGGCAGTCTTACAAGTATGGTTAAACACTTGGCCATTTGTTTTGACAAAACTGTGTGCAATGACTAATCTTCTTCACTTCATCCATCTCTGTTTGATTTCTCAGCTTTCCCCAGCTCTAAGACCAGCAGGTGTTAGTGTGTTATCTGCTCAACACTGGCTCTCATCCTCTAAAGAGACTGGATGTTAATAAATGCTGTAAATATATATTGCTCATTGTTAGTTTTAAGTTAATGCATTAAACAATGTTAACAAATTAAATCTTATTGTAAAGTATGACCAAGATATTTATACCCATGAAAGAGAAAAAGTAAAAGAATAACACCCTACCAAACTCCCTGTAACTATTATACAGTGTCGAACTGTTTAAACAATTAAGACATAACTTAGAAATGTAAAAATGCTATTGCATTAGGTAAACTATTTAACCAAGCAGCATTCAACTTTCAAGCAAAACATTTCACAAAATATATTTCAGGTTTTAAATAATGAAACAATGCCGATGCTGTTCAAAGACAAAAGATATTTGGCCACTTTTGTGCAGCAGCGCTGATTTCCTCAGAGCCACATTATATTTGTGGATAGTGCGCCCTCTAGTGTATACATGTACTTATTACAGCATTAAAAACAGACTTCCCCTTTTCTCCAAAATAACCCAATGAATTCCTGTGAATTCTTTAATAATAATAATAATAATAATAATTATAGGCTAATAATAATAAAAAGTATTATTATTAGCATTACTATTTATGTTGCAGAAACATGATAGGCTACATATTATAAATCCATTTCAAGTCCGAATTTAAACTAAAGTAACAGCAACAACACTGATGCGTAAATACAATAACGCCTGGCCATTCAGCACATTCATCATGACAGCATCGCAGAATCGCTCATTCTCCGTTCATATGGTCAAAATGTGGGGACAAAGGGCTGAATATGTGCGATATCTTTAGAGCGCAGTCACGCGGAGGCGGAGCACAGATGCTTCACGGCCAAGGATGCGAGTGTCAAACAGCAGGTGGAGACTGACTGACTGCTGAAGGAAAGAACGAGACGAGAACCGACCACAAAAACACATTTGATGAGGAGGAGAGGACATATCAGCCTCCTGATGCCCTCTGAATGAGTGGGCCCTGATAACGGTAAGACTGGCGTTTATTATCGTGATGTGTTTGCTATATCGTCGTTCGCTGTGTGTGTCCTTTTGGATTTCTTGATTTCTTGCGCATTCATGTAATCAGATATTATTGCGCCCGCACACTGTATGTAAAATCAAAGCATCTGCTCTGGAAACCGTCTGTGAAGAGAGATGCTGCTTGTATTTGGGCTTGGATAGGGTCGTGCTTATGCAGTAACCTATGTCTTCTTTAAAGTCAGCGTTTCTTTACTGTACAAACAACATCTGTCTATTTAGGGCCTATAAAACTAGGCTGTTTATCGAGGCTTTCGATATACACAACCTCAGTGTCACTAATGTGAAGGAGTGCACGAAACAAGACATAATTTGCATGCATAAAAAATATGCAATATGACATTTAAAAATAAATAAAAAATTCTGTTTATAAATGAGTAACTGTGTTAATGAGGTTTAGATGCAGATAGATAGATAGATAGATAGAAAGAGCAGACATGAGGCATATTGAAATGGTTTTACATGCATGCATGATTACATCTGAATCACAGACTCCAAAAATAGCTGCATGAGTTCTTTAATATTGCCCAGCATGCATGTAACCTTATTTAATTACCCTGAGGCAGGAACCGTCATCACATACAGAAGCAGAGCGTAAAAAATATGCATGCATGTGCAAGCTTTATGGCGTCCCTCAACCTTAGATAGCACTCTTAAGCCTTGATCTCTATACAGAACATAATAATCCCTGTGATTCCACTCTAGAAAATGTGTGTGTGGGTTACCCAGTGCTGTCATTGAAACACTGCTGAATTAATTCTTTTTGCCTTCTGTTTTTTTTTTTTTTTTTTTTTTTGGTAAAGTGAACCATGGTGGATCCACTGGAACCTGATGACAAGAGTAAATTCAGAGGGACCCAGTTTGAAAGCCCAGCTGCAGCCTCTGAAGCACCATGTCTACCTGAGCCAGGTGATAATAGAGAAACAGATGTTAGTGTGGATTCCAGTCCACAGACAGAGCCCAGTACTGATCCTGTACCGAGCTCTCAAGAACCATGCCAGCAGCAAAACAGTCAACCAGAAGAGCAAAAACTACATCTGGACCTTTACAATTTTGACTCGCCAGTAGCAGAAGGCAGTCGGTATGTCCTGACAAGCCCTCGCTCTCTCGAGGCATGTGCACGTTGTGGAGTGAAACCTGTGGAACTTCTGGCTCGTCCACTGTCTGATTTTGCCCGTGAGGCACCCGGCCGCAGCATGCGTGTCGCCACAGGAATGTTTGAGATATATGAGAGGGATAGACATGCTAAACTCCGACACTGTAGAGAGGAGAGAGAGCGGATTATCAGAGAGGAGAAGAGGCGAAATCTGCAGGCAGCTCTCAATAATAATGGTGGTCCGCTGGCTTCAGAGAAGTCACAGGAAACTGTAAATGCTAATACTAATCATAGTTTAACAAATCAAGCCCTCAAAATAGCACCTACCTGCAGCGGTGCACCCAAAAAACAATCTGCAACATCTAATCCTAAAAGCATGACAGTGGGATCAGGACTGGTTACTACAGTGTCCACATCCAGCTCTCCTCCGTTCTCAAAAGCCAATCCAGTGAACTCTGCTACTGCTTCTAAAGGAACGTCTGCAAAAAAGCCCAAGTCCCTTGAAGTAGAATCTGGGGGAAAACCTCAAGGTTCAAAACCTTCAATAATCCAACGATCAATTCAGTCAGCTCCAGGAGGTCAGGCCACAAAAAAAACTTTTAGTACTCCTACAAAGGCTCCAAATACCTTCCCCAGATCAATACAAAAACCTCCTTCTTTTCCAAGGACATCAACTTCACTTGCCCCAACAGTGTCAAAATCTTTTGTCCAAAGTCCTGCCAATGGCATCACAAGTACGTTTGCACAGCATAATGGACACATCATCTCCAAATCAAAGGTTAGATGCAGAAGCCACTCGCTGGAGTCTTTGCAACGAAGGCGTGACGCGTTTTGTTCCTCGACTGCTTCAACAACGAACACCACAACTACTACATGTACCTCCTCTGAATCTGCTTCCTCTTCCTATAGCTGGGAAGGGGCAAGAGATCACTGGGCTAAGACATCAAGCCCTCATGCCCGCACTTTAGCTACCTTTAACTCTCTGATGGGTCGCAGTTTAAGCTTGGGAGACCTTAGCCACTCTCCACAGACTATGCAAAAAGTGGAGCGCATTGTGAAGGAGGTGAAACGCAGAGGACTTAAAGCTGTTCCAGAACGTGACCGAAAGATTGCTGCATTAATGCTTGCCAGGTACCAAGAGGAGGACATAATGAGCCAGACACGCTACGTAGCACACCTGCAATGGGACAGTGAGAAGCGGCTAGAGGAGCTTCGACGGGAACGTGAAGAGCGGGAGAAACAGAGGGCCGTGCAGCAGTGCCAACGAGCATGGCAGTCGCAAGTTTCTACCCGGCAGCGCTGGCTTAACCAGCAGGAGCGAGAGGCTGCAGATGCCAAACTTCGCCAAGTAGTGGAAAGTGAGGAGCGTTGGAGGGAATTGGCTGAGCAACAAGAACGCAACCGATTGCAGAAACTGCAACAGGCTGCTCGTGAGGAGAAACACAAGAAGTCATTACAAGAACAGAACCTTAAAGCTCTGGAGGAGGACCGAGCTGCTGTTCTTGAGCAAGAGAAGCTGCTCCTCAAGGAGAAACTGACTATTGCAGAGCTGAAGCGGCAGGAGCGAGAGCACCAAGCACAAGAGGAGCGTCGTGGACTCAACCGTGCCGAGAAGAGGCGCCATGCGGCTCTTATCCAAGAGATTGCACGTCGTGAAGCAGATGAGCGAGAAGAAGCTCGGAGAACAGCCGACGAGAAGCTAAATAGGTCTTTGGAGAACTATGAGCAGATACAAGAGAAACGTGGGCAAGAGCTAAAGGAGAAAGCTAAGCGAGAAGAGAAGCAGATCCAGAAAGCAAGACGGGCCGCCGAGCTGCGTGAGCAACAGCAGAAGGAACAGATGGAGGCAAAGGCCCGGGAAGCTGAAAGACGAGCACAACAAGCCGCTCAAGTGGCCGAAGTGCGGGCGCGGGAGAAGGCCCAACGTGCGGGGCAAAGCAGGCAGGAAAAAGAACGACTTCAGAGGCTCAACCGTCAACGTGTTGAGGAAGAGGAGAAACAGCGCCGGCTAGAATTGTTGCAGTCCATTGAGCGCAAACTGGAAAAAAGTGAACAGATTTTCCGAGAAAAACGTGCAGTGTTGGAAAGTGCCCGATCCGTGGCCCGCGCATCTTTCCATGTGCGAGATCGTGTTCGCGAAGAGACAAACATGCGCACCTTTGACAAGATGGCCCTGGAGGCTCAGTTAAATGCAAATTTAGTTGAGAAGTGAGCAACTGTGCAACTTATTTGCTCTTTCCATGCACATCTGTCTAGAAATAAGTTGTGCTTGAGCCTACATGCTAGCCTCATCACCAAACTACAGCAACAAAACTGATGGTCATGCCCTCAAGTGTTTTACCTAAAGATTCATTATTCCTGATGCTGGATCATTTTCATCATGTCATCTAAAGAAATATTTTTCTGTATTTATATATTTTAAATGTTAATCGAAGAACTTTGTGCTTATGTGTGGATGATCATATGTCGGGGCATGATTGTTTTTTTTGTAACTTGGCAGCCATGTTGCTTTGAGAGCTGTATATAAAGAGTTCATTGTTTACAAAGACGTTTGGCACTATGGCAACAGTGATGGCTTCTTTCTAAGGGTGGCTTTATTTCTTAGAAGAAGAGAAAGAAAAGGGGGAGGGGATGCTTCTCCCAGAGTCCCAGAGTAAATCTTTTGAGGGAGACTCAAGGCCATTGCAGGGTGATCCATGACTTGATGTGTGTAAACCAAACTCTGGCGAAATGCGGAGTCAGGACATGACAAAGAATGATCTCAGCACAGTGTATCTGCTGATGAAGCACAGGAGTCTTCGGTCAGCAATTCCACACTGTCATCCCCTGCATTCCTTCAGGTGTGTTCAATCATTTTTTCCTCATGAGCTTCATTCTTCTTTACTACTGTATATATGACATGTTAGTATACACTGTATACTTAAAAAATATATATATAGTGACACAGTAGGCATCATGTATGGGAATAATGCAGTCATCCAGACATTTTTGCGAAATAAACCCTGACATGATGAATAAAAACAATCACTGAACTCCATCAATGGTCATTATTCAGAAATAATTGATCGCTGAATACAATTGACCAATCAGTATCAATTATTTCTGAGGGGGTACATTATTGATCTCATCACATTTTGTGAGGACCATCCAATCATAATCTTGGGAATAAATATGATAACTAAAAACAGAGAAAGTGGAGTGCATTGCATTGTGGGATATGGTGTTCTGTGCAGTATGCTTTGTTTTATACTGCACATTTTGGGAGCAGGTCATACAGAAAATTTGCATACTATGCACAGGATGCATACTACATATTGCAGAAATAGTTTGCACATTGATGGTTAACGCATGTCCACTATCATCACATTAAAATAATTTGCTTGTGTGATGTAAATGAAAGTGCACTGAAGCAATATGAATGTTCATATTACATAACAGCTAGGTATTTGCATTCCAACCTTAATTAGGCATATTCACACTTTTGAATGTGACATTGGGAACATGTGAGAAACAGGGCGCTAGTCAGAAAACACTTGACTAAAAAATGCCATGTCATCCTGGTACGTATCTAGAGGACAGGATTGGAGGAGAGCTCACGTCGATATCTGTGAGAAAAGCACTGCAGTCGGCATTTCAATTCCTATGAGAGCTTAACCCACAGTGATGTTTGTCACGGCAGCCATCTGTCACAGGATTTCTTGTTCTGTACAGCAGTCAACGACCTGGACAAAAACTGTATTCTAGGGCTAGCATTTTTTTTTTTCAGTGCTTCCGTATACAGGCTCT